>NW_003852422.1:8308973-8315143 GCF_000181295.1 Otolemur garnettii
GCATGTGAGTGTGCATGTGTGAATGTGCCTGTGTGTGAGTGCATGCATGTGTGTGCATGTGTATGTGTGGGAATGTGTGTGTGCATGTGAGTGTGTATGTGTGAATGTGCCTGTGTGTGAGTGCATGCATGTGTGTGCATGTGTATGTGTGGGAATGTGTGTGTGCATGTGTATGTGTGGGAATGTGTGTGTGCATGTGTATGTGTGTGTACTTGCTACAACAGATCCCCAAGAAGTGGTCTAATAAATGAAACTGTAAACCTGACCAAAAATCAGTCCCATAACCGTTTGAAAGACCATAGACAAATTTAAGCATCACTTCAATCAAGGTAATTTAGTAATAAAAATTTCAGGAGAAGTTAGTGACCTGGAAAAGAGCATAATTGATAAATGCTGTGAAGATATATAGAATTTAATGTAGCTGCTGATTGGATAAGCTGCATTAATGTTAACAAGGACATTCACAGGTTAGAGCCAATGCTTATTAAAAAAAATCTAAAAGTATATTTAACCTATTTCCATATATTTCTACTTTGTCATTGAATTAAAACGTAAGCCAGAAATCTTAAAATAGAAGCTTACCTTTATTTTTTTAAAAAGATAGACAGGAAGTCTGGGAGAAGGCCTGCGGAGGCCGATGGGAAGCAGCCAGCATGCACCACTCAGAAAGAGGAATTGACAATTGCAAGTAGATGTGACCTACAGACAGGCCTTCTTGGGCAGAAGGGTCTGTGAGGAAAGGTGATGGCATAATGGTTGAGTGTTGTCGGGAGAAAAGAGAAAGGAGCAAAGCTCTCAAAACCACTGAAATGCTAGGGCAACCCTGGGCATGACCAAGGCTGCACCCCAAAGTTTTGCGCTGTGACAGGCAGGATTTTTACTATCCTAAAATAACCCAGCCAGTCACTAAAGTAGCCATCACTCAAATAACAGTAACAAGCTCTGGTAACCAACACCCAGAGTTGCTACAGTGTATCATCCAAAATACCAGTTTCCAGAAAAAGCGGCAGCAAATAAGAAACAATCAAAGAAACAGTAAGTGCGGTCTGTTCTCTGGATGGGTAAGACACAGGAAGTGGAAACTTCTTGGAAAGTGACCAGATGTGAGATTTCACTAAGGCTTCAAAGTAGCCATTGTCAATATATTCAAAGAAGGAAGGAAACCAGGAGGGAAATAATAAGGGAAGTGTAACAACCACCTCCCACCAAATAGAAAATACCAGTGAGGAGAGTGTGACAAAGGAACCAAAGGAAGTTGTGGAGCTAGAAAGTACAGTGACCGCAATAAAAGTCCACAGGAGAGTCAAGAGTAGACTGGATCCGGCAGAGTAAGAGTAAGCAGATTTTAAGAGAGGTGAATATACATGAAATGTGAGAACAGAGAAAAACAAAGGAAATAGCACCCTCTGAGAGGAATCAGTGGGTCCATAACTGCACCAACATATTCCTAACGGAAGAATGAGAGATAAGAGATGAAACAGGAAACTCAACAACCCCAACAAACTCAGCAAACCCAAGAAGGATAAATACAGAGATCTAAAAACAGACATATGATAGTAAAGCTGAAATTCACGGAGAAAATGTTCAAAACAGAAAAAGTGACTCATCAAAAAGAACCCCAAGGCGATTAACAGCTGACTTCTTATCAGAAATAACAAGGACAAGAAGGGTATGAAATATCAATATTCAAAGTGTTCAAAGGATCAACAAAAACTCTACAGATCGTGAATTCTATATCCAGCAAACTGTCATAGAAAAAGGTGAAATTAGACTCCCTCATACAAACATAAGTGGGGAGTTTTTGTTCTTGAAGTTTACTTTAGATGGAATGGTAAGAGACACACCATCAAGGGAATGAAGACGCCGGGATTGAACTTATTTGCAAATCACATATCTGATGAGGAGCATATATCAAGGATAGGTAGAGGAAGCTTACCAGTTAATAACACAAAGACAAAAAACCCATGGCTAAAGACATGAGTAGAAATTTCTCCAAAAAAGATAGGTAGAGGCTCCTGAAGGAGTTAAAAGATGCTTGACATTGTAAGTCATCAGGAATATGCAACCTAAAACCCGAACTTGGCACCGCCTCATACCCACTAGGATGGCTATAATAATAAAAACAAAAATCAGATAATAACAGCAGTTGTTAAACAGATGTGAAAATATAGAAGCACTCCTACACTGCTCTTGGGAATTTAAAATGACATCACTTTGTAAAAGGGTCTGAATTTCCTTAACAAGTTAACCAGAGTTTCTATGTCATCTCCTCATATATTTCTATACATAAGAGGAACAAAAACATCTGGACACACATGAAAAACTGGCACATGAATATTTACAGCAGCGTTATTCAGAATTGCCAACAGGTAGAACCCATCCAGACGCCCAAGTGATAAATGGGTAAACAAAATATGGTACACCTATAAAATATAATATTTCTTGGCTTAAAAAGAGATAAAATACTGATTTATGCAAGAATACAGATTTATGTTGAAAATATATGAAAGAAGCCAGCCACAAAAGACCATATATTATTTGGTTCCATTTACATAAAATGTCCCCATTAGGCAACGCTAAGGAAACAGCAAGTAGGTGGACAGTTGCTTTGGGTTGTGGGAAATGGGGACTGGAAAGATCAAGTGATAACGGATTTCAAGTTCCTTTGTGATGTGACCAACATATTGCAAAACTGATGGAGGTAATGGACAGATGGATAAACATATTCTAGAAGAACTGAATTATACATTTTAAATGGATGAACTACATGATTTGTCAATTATATCTCAAAAAAGCTGTTATAAAAATAAAAAATAGATGCATAAAAACGTATATAGGGACATACTTTTTTTCACTCAAATATGGCACAGCATGGTGCTGTTGATCATTTTTAAGTATGTTTTTAATATTTTTTTATCAAAGATTTTTGTATGAACTTTGTTTTTAAATGTGATTCTAACATTTTATTTCCAGAGATTTCCGAGTTTCTGGCACACTCCTAAATTCTGTACCTGAAGTGAATGTCTGACTTACTTCAGCCCATTCTGGTTCCAGTCCTCTCTCTGAAGCTGAGAATCTGTCTTAGCTTGAATTGTAACAAAATGTCACCACCTGGGTGGCTTAAACCACAGGCATTTATTTCTCATAGGTTTGGGGGCTTGGGAACTCCACACAAGGGTGCTGCCGGTTGGTTCCTGGATCTTAGATGGTGCCTTTTTACAGTGAGCTCACATGGCAGAAAGAGACTGGGGAGAGGAAAAGTGGGGGGAGAGTAGACTGTGCTGGGCCCTCACCCCAGGAGCATTTACAGCTAATTACTTTTTCCAAAGTTCATGTCCAAATACTTTCCCGCTGAGGGTTTAGGGCTTCATTATACGGATTTTGGCAGAATACAAACATTCAGTCCCTGGCAGGAGTCATCAGCAGAGGAGACAGCTGTGATGGTTAAAGTCACCGTCTGAGAAGCAGCACAGGGTGGAGATGGAGTTCCCGGAGCCCAGGTGAGTCTCTGAAATCATTCAGGAATATTTAACAGGGATAATTTGTCGCAATTATGTGCATGTTGGAAGTTATAAAATCAGGGTAAAAAGAGAACTTTACTGTTACTTTATAATTACAGTTTAGGGAGCCTGCATTCTAATGGTTGATTGAGAGATTGTATGTGGTGTTTGAGGTAATTTTCTAAGAGAGATAAAATGTTATGTTAAGAGGCTTGCGATCTTCACCTAATGAGAAGGATTTCTGTTTTTCGTTAGCAATCAGATTTTCTTTTGATTTTCAGATTTTAGTAATATGAGAATAAGAAAACTAAGAGGAGAAAGGCTAAAATGATCTACATAACAGAGAGCCTTTCTTAGACATTCAGTGATAGTGGAATGCCCACTAATGAGCCAAGTCCTTTGCCGGTAACAATTATGTAGCATGAATAAAATGCACTCTCTCTCTCTCTCTTTCTCTCACGCACACATACGCGTGTGCACCCCCAACCCCGCAGAGCCGGCCACCAGAGCCACTAAAGTGTGGTCAAAGTCAGGCAGCAACCAGGCAAGAGTCCAACTGCAAATGTGACCCTGAGATATTTTCCAAATTTTAAGGATTTGCACCTAACAGCAGGCCCAGGGCAGCGCTGTGAAGGACGGCCAGCAATCTGGTGGAATCCTGAAAATAAAGAGGACAGAGTTTGTCATGAACAAGGCATGATTTCCTGACATCAGAGAGCCACAACGTGAGTACTCAACTTCTGTGGATGTAATCTGCCCAGTTCCCTGGTTTACCCTTGAATTTCTCATGTAGGGATTGCAGGTACCACTTTCTGAAGGTTTAAGAGAATTTAAAGTTTAAGTGCACCTAGATAACTCCTGCATAAAATTTAAGAGGAACTTTGAAAAAAATTTCCTTCACAATAAATTAACCTTATCCAGAGTCCCTAGAATGTGTTGTTAATGATGTTCATGATCCAATTCAAAAACCCTCGGTGTGTGAGCACCGGGAGAGACGGCTCAGACTCAAGGGAACAGCAGCCCGGAAGCTCAGCCATGAGCTGATCCTGAGGTTGGCAGGAACAGATGCAGAATCACACCACACAGTTATATTGTAATTATGCTCTCCAGTGTGAACAAATACGGACCAAGTATATCAGATTATAGGAACACACAGAAGCAAAATGGAAACTACATAAAGGAAATACAAAAATTTTAGAACTGAAGAATGAAATAACAGAGAAAAATCCTCCTGAACTTAGCAGCAGTTTTGAAATAGCAAAAGGAACGGTTAAGAACTGGGAGATACATCATCATCACCATCACCATTTGATTGAAAACAGATTGAAAAATGAATGGGGTATTAGAGACTTTTGGGGAAAAAGATCAATAGATTTTTGTGTGTAAATACAATCTAACAAGAATAGGGTTGAGAAAGCTGATCAGAAAACATGTTCGTCAGAATAGAGGCAAATATCCCCAAATTTGGCAAAAGAAAAATATTTAAAAATACCAGCATAACTCACATAGAATGAGGTCACAGGAAACTCCAGGGCTTGTATCATCTTTAACTACCGAATATCAGCAGTATGAAGAAAGTCTTTGTACTAGTGGATGAAAACACAAAAGGCAAGAATGCAAATGATCAATGATGATCAGCAACTGATTAGAAATGGAGGCCAGCAATGGAAAAGCATTTTTAACATACCGAGATAAAAATTTAGAAGAGTTGTCAACATGGAATTCTATATTTCCTAAAAATAATCTTTAAATATGCAAGTGAAATCTGTACGTCCTCAGATACACACAATACTGAAAAACATTGCCAAAGAATGCAAAAGGAATTATTTCACTCCATAACTTAGTCTGTTTTCTGTTGCTGTAAATGAATACCTGAGCTGGGTAATTTACAAAGAAAAGAAATTTATTTCCTACAGTTTGGATGGCTGGGAAGTCCAAGGTGGAGAGGCCAGAGCTGGTCAGCTCCTGGTGAAGGTGTCCTGCTGGGGGGCAACCTGGTGGAGACAGAACAGAAGGCAGGAGGTAAACTGGCCTCGTAACAAACTCAGTCTTGCAAGCGCTAACCCACTTTCATGATGACACATCCATTCATTAGTCAATTAGTCTATTAATCTGTCAATAGATTAATCCATTTATGAGACCAAGACCCTCACAACCCAATCACCTCTGAAAAGCCTCACCTCTGGGTATGGTTACATTGGAAATTAAGTTTCAACATGAGTTTCAGAGGGAACAAACAATCAAACCATCCAGTTGCTAAAGCATACACTTGGACATTAAAATGTGCCCAAAATGATAAATACTGAATACGTATAAAAGACTACCTTTCTTCGTGTCTTAGTTTATTACTGAGTTTACCTTACATAGATAGTGTAAAGAAAAATTATGACGTTGTGTTGTGGGGGTTTGGCACGTGCAGATGTATCCTCTGTGACAACCGTAGCACCGGGAATGTGGATGTAAGTAGAATGACATGATGGCAAAGTTTTTGCATTTCGTGGGAAGTGATACAACCCTGACTCTAAGTAGAAGGTGAGAAATTAAGGATCTATATTGTATTCCCTAGGGCGAGCGGATTAACATGCAATTCAGGGTGTTGTAATTTTCTTCTTTAAGAGGTCTGGGAAAGATATTTCTTTTTTTTTTTTTTTTTTTTATTGAATGGTAACT
>NW_003852422.1:8315670-8341808 GCF_000181295.1 Otolemur garnettii
TCTGGGAATATACCTAATAGAGGAATTGCAGGGTCAAACGGCAGGTCTATTTTTAGTTCTCTAAGTGTTCTCCAGATGTCTTTCCAAAAGAAACATATTAGTTTACATTCCCACCAGCAGTGCAGGAGTGTTCCCTTTTCTCCACATCCATGCCAGCATCTCTGGTTTTGGGATTTAGTGATATGGGCTAATCTTACTGGAGTTAGGTGATATTTCTTTAGTAAATTGAAATTCTGTTGCTGAAGTGCCTGGTGTGAGCCAGCTAGGTAAAGTATGGATGGTAGCTGGGAGCTTCTGGCTAGAGTGGTCGTCTAACGAAAAGAATTCATGCTGCAAAGTAACAAACAAGATTTTGTCTGCTTTTAGATTGGAAGTTGTTTTGTGAAGGATTTCAAATCTTATTAAAATAAACAATGTTAGAATAAACAATTTCAACATTTTTAGTCTTAAAACATACAATTCTATACTTAATATTAAATTGGCTAAATAATGTTATTTGTGTTCACGTTTTCCAACTATTACTACATGAAGATCTACAATCAGCATTGCTTTGGGGGTAATACACGTGGAAAGAATATATATATATTCATCCATTGAAGAACATAAAAATAAATTCAGTATGGTCCATTAATATATTAAAATAAATAAAGGGCATATTTATCAAAATAAGTTCACTTTAAATACATAATTTTGAAAAGTCTGACCATGTCCGATTATTAAATACCAGTAACAGCGTATATTGTAAAAATATGTATAAAATCCTAAATGAAGAGAAACCCGTTCACGCAGCATCTCTGGCAAAGGATGGAAGAGACCAGGATGAGCAGGGAGAGAACTGCAGCAGGAAATCGCGAAGCTTCTCTCAACAGACGCAAACTACCCGAGAACTTGCATGATTGTGGCTAAATGTGACTCACTGTTATACGGTTTTCTGCTATACGTAGTATTAAACTCTATATGCTTTTTATCTTTTTCAGAAAATCACAGTGAAGATAAGAAAAGATGATGTTCAGCCCTGGCCCAGCAGCAGAGAGAGGGGCGGCGCTTTTAGAAGGGGAGTTGGAGCTGCTGATTAGAGATATTTATACACAATTAGACCTTTCCTCACGTAAAGCAGCAACAGGCAGTTCTATTCTATTTTAAATCAGCTCTGCCTTCCCTGAAAGATACAGATCTTTCCACCTATTAGAACACCTCAATTTTTAGAAAAACGAGCTCTATGAACCCTACAGGGTAAGTAAAAAGCTTTCAAAATCTTAGCATCAAACAAATGTCATTTTACCAAAAACTGAGTATGTTACACTGAATACTAATGACAACATTGGTGATAAATGCCCATTGGGTAGGACATTCAGGTTCATGTTCATGTTTAACCCAAAAGATGGCCTTATTTAAAGCTCAGATAAACAATTTTATATATATATAGAGAGAGATACATGTATATCTGAAACAGTGTTATGTTATTCCTGTAAATAGTACAATCCCAAGAATTATAAAGAGACTGTTTCTAGTCTTGAAGAAAACAGATCAGATCTAAAAGAGATGTTTTTCCTCACGAAGCAGAGTCCTCACGATCCCTGTGCACACCTATATGAGGTGCCATCCTGTAATTGAAAACCAGGGAGGAAACGGCTGCAGTCTCCCTGCCTGCCCGCGCAGAGCGGCCTGGAGAGAGAGGATGGAAGTCTTACTTCCCTGCAAACACACGCTTTAAAAATAAGATTGCTTAATAGCTCCCTGCTGCTTTGATCAGAAAGACAGTTAGAAATCACACTGGCTCCACTTCCTGCTTCATCTCCCCTGCTCTGTTTCGTAATATCATCTCAAATATGTCCACATGGTGAGGCATAATTCTGCTGCTCATAATAAAAAAAGTTTCAATTTCTGAAGAAAATATTCAAAGCACGCAAAGTGAACTTGTTTGCATATTCCGAAAGCTGGATTCATGGCTATTTTTATCCCTTTCCAATGCAGTCAACAAATCTCAAGTTATCAAAAGGTGTGAACACTGGAAAAGAAATCGTTTTCCTGTGGTCAAGAGAAATTACTTAGAAATGCTATGAACTATTTTACTAATATGAATCAACTTAATCACCTGAATTCATTTGTATTTTCTGACTAAACGGATGATTCCCAAGGTTAGGGTAAGGCAGAAGGCATAAAAGGAGTAACAAAACCAACCAAAACAAGCCAATTACTAGATAAGTTTCTTGCCCAGTCACTTTGGCTCATTTTGCCAGAATATTTCTTCCACAATGCATGTTTAGTTAATAGACATCAGGAAAATATGCATGAGCTCGTATCATCCATGGCTTAAAAAAAATTCAGATTAATGTGAAGATACAAGCAACCAGGTTGAAATATATTTGATTTTGTTGGAGTTCCTCTTGTGGTAATGTCCTGCTCTCGAAAGGGGTGCCTAGCACCTCTGAATCTGCCCATGCGTAGCTTTTATAATGAATTCACATTGTACTCTACCTCAGTTTTACATCTGGATGGAATCTCAGGACTCTGTCCATGTCTTCAATTTACAGATGTGGGCACTCAAAGCCATGGAAGTCAACGGTCATAGGTATTCAGCAGTGGAGCCAAGTTCAGAAAATTCCCCAGTTTTTGTTCATTCGAGAACACCTGGACAGTTTATATTCTTAAAGAATGTTAAATATAAATATGTCAGTGGGTTAAATCAACCATAAAACTTCATCAAAACCAAATAATTAAAACAAGCATTCGTAGGGTAATTGCTACAGAGCGAGGGCACAAAAGTTCTTATGTCAAATCCTAAGAGCAGAAAAGTATGATAACAAGATTTTGTCAGTCAAAAACAGTCACAGAAGAGAGCAATGAAAAGATTGTTCTGTCGTCGTGTTGAATGACAATTTAGAGAAGCTTTTATGTACAGAAGAGTTTTATGCCAAGAACTGTGCTTTTCGTTGAGCATACAATGATTAATAACAGAGTCTGCTTTTAGGCTCTGGAAAGCTTTTGTGGAGGACAGAGATATGTAACAATATTTCAGGGGTATAAGAAAGTGCTGTAATTAAAGTGTGCAGGAATTCCCCTGGAAACATTGTATAATGTGTAAGATCGAGCGATACTTTAACCTGATGGCAGAGTTTTGAAAGGGGGTGGCCTGGAGATGAGAGGAGAGTGTACAGAGGGAAGGCAGGAGAGGGTTCTGGGAAAGGAGAGGGGACCACAGTCAAGAGGGGCAGTGAAGTTGGTGATGCACCAGTCGTGATGTGGACGTGTGTCTCATGGGAGGTAAGACTGGAAAGTGGCAGGGCCGCCCTCCAGCAGGGGCTTCCCATCCAGGGCACGCTGCCATCCAGCCCTGTTCCCGAACCTCGTGCACACAGCAGGAAGCAGGGAGGCCAGGCCCGCTCCTCCACTCGTGAGTACAGCCTGCATAGCGAGGCCTGGGGTTTACCTTGTCATATGCGGAGAGGGGTAGAAAGATTTTGAGTTGGGAAGTTTGTTGATAAGGTTTGAATTTTAGAAAGCTGCTTCTAGTAGTTCTGTGAATTCAAGTGGGATGATTTTCTAGGGAGAGAATCATTAGGAACTCGGTTCTCAAACTGAGAATTTTTTTTTATTAAATCATAGCTGTGTACATTAATACAGTCATGGAGTACAGTGTGCTGTTTTTATATACAGTTTGAAATGTTTTCATCAAACTGGTTAACAGGTATATATCCAGAAGACCAAAAATCACACTACAACAAAGATATTTGTACCAGAAGGCTTATTGCAGCCCAATTCATAATTGCTAGGTCATGGAGGAAGCCCAAGTGCCCTTCTACCCATGAATGGATCAGTAAATTGTGGTATATGTACACCTTGGAATACTATCAAACTGAGAATTTCTTTTTTAAAAAAATAGTTCCATAGTATTCAGGAAATCTAACCATGAGGGAGATGTAAGAAATGCAGGCCTCCTCTTGCCCAACTCTCATTTTTCCTAAAACCATCCCAACCAAAAAGGAAAAACGAAACAAACAACAACAAAACCCCCAACAGCACTCCTTGTCTGAAAGGGAAACCATCGTGGACCTTCTCCAAGGAGATTTGGGAAAGGAGTTCAAATAGCTTCCTAAATGGCAGAAAGATGCGGGCCGTTGAAGAAAAGATAAACAGGGTCAGCGTCTCCTAGCTCTGCTGGGAAGAGATTCTGCTGCCCAGGATGTTTGGAAATGTCACTGTCTTGTCCTTGAAAACTTTCCAGGTCTCACGCAGCATTAGGGGAGAATTTCATCTTCCCGTCTGCTCTGGTAAAATTAGATCATTTGCACTTATCACTTAAACTTCCACTTCTGATGGTTGCCGTACCCAAAATGACTCACGTTTTTTTTTCTGCCTTTATTTCTTGGTTGTTTTTTTTCCAAACCCAGTTTATATTGTACTTCTTTTCATTTAACTTTTCCTAGTATTCTAACTCCTTTCCCTGAACTTCCGTCACTTACTACAGAAATGTTTTTACGCTTTTCCTGTCCTTAATGGCTTTGTAGTCTCGGAGTGTAATAAGGCAGCTGAAATATAGTCAGTGATTAGCAACATTTGTGGAATTGAGGTATTAAAAAAAGAACAAATATCCCTTGATTTGGTTTAGTGTCCAGTTGTTGAACATATTCTCTTTAATTCTGAATCCGTTTTGTGAAGAATTGGTTGAGTAAACCGTGAGCATATACTTCCTACTGATAGGATCTCAATGGTAAATATATTCCCAATACACACCACAGCCTGGACTGGACTTAGAGATCAACGAGGCCAGTACTGAAGACCCATTTTATGTAATTTATCACAGTTCTTACCACACATCAACTAAATTAAACCAGGGACCTTTTAGTTTAAAAGCATGATAAGTGAGAAATCTAACTTCATTCCAGAGAAGAAGTGTGCATTTCATAGATACCTTGGATGAATTTTAAGTTCATATAAAGCATTGAGAAAGAATTTTCACTTGAAGGTATGAACTTAAATGTGTAATCAGAACGAAGTTAAAGAACTTCTAAGTAAGTCTTAGAAATAGCTATGTAATGTGCATAATACTTTATGTTAAGGAAATAAAATAATAAATAATTTAGATGTTTTTCTTTCAAGGTGCACTTTTAAGGGACTAAGAAAAAAGACACAGTGGCCTCTGAGTAGCTGAAAGGACTCAGGAAGCTGGATGATGAGAGGCAAACGGGAGTTTAGGTAGAGACTTGGTCACGCTTGATCTCTCTCCAAGGTTCCCAGAAAAATGTTACATTCTTGCCTGTATTATTTTCCAATATGTTAACCTTTGACATAACTGTAATCTCATGCAGGCTAATTATACTGTATCAGCATATCAGTGTTTCCACCGGTGCTACGTGGCTAGTGAGGATTACTATGTTCCCTGTTGCTGGAGGACTCAGTGAGATGGTTGGATCACCTTAGTAAAGTGTTTAGTGACTATAATTCAATAAATATGAATGATAAATAATATAAAAAGTATTTCCACGGCAACCCACACAAAGGAAGAAATTAAGAATCACATCAATAAAAAAGGCATCTTCTGTGCACGGCCATTAAGCGTATCATGATTCTCGTGAATATTTGCCTGCCTAAAATAGCCTCTCCGCAGCCAGGTTCCCTCAGTGCCTCTGACTAAACACAGAGCCACTGAAAATAGAACCACAGAATCATCATCTCATCTTCTCAGGCAATTCCAACCCACTCTCTCAGGCAGAAGAATCTCTTTCTTTTCTGGGCGCCTTCCTCCTTGTAGGCCGTGAGCTGCTTTCACCAAGGCAAAGATCCCTGTTCATCTCTGCTGTCCTGAAACCTAGGATTAGGGAAATGCTTTGCCTCAGTTTAGTCCTTTACTGGAAGAGAAAGACGAAATGCACTCTAAACAAGATGCGCCTTCTTTGTCCTACAATGAGCAAGGTGTGCCCAGAAATTGGACATCCCACCTCAGGGGTGCAACCTCTCCCACTTGACAGTGGGTTATTACCTTGTTTGAGATTCCATTGCCAGACCCTCGGCCGTCCCACTAAACCACAACTTCCAACAGAGCCTTTATAAGAAGGCTGATCTCTGGGCCATGACAGGCTACTTTTTGTTTTATCTATTAATTCGTTCAGAAGAAAGGAAGAGGCATACACAACAGAGTGGCCTGCTGGAGGCCCTCGCACCCAGGGAAAAGTGGGTCTTCCCTGGGATTTTTGCCAAGTAAATGGATATAACATTTAATCAATCTCAAGCAAGAGGCAAAATTAATTAGCCTTAGAGTCTCATAAATATAGCAATGGTTTTTTATTTAAAAAAATGTCTTGTGCTTGCAAAAGCTGCTGATTTCATAAACTGTCTGCAATGGAATGAGCTCTGTGAATACTTATCTCTTTAATATTACGCAGCAGACATTAGTGAAATAATGAACCACGCAGATTCAGTGGCTAAAATGGCAGAAAACCCAGAGATTTGCAATGATTATAATTATAAGCGTAAAGCAAGTAGAAAAACCTACGTGCTGAGTGAGAGAGGAGGATGAAAATGAGGTCCCTGTTGGCTGGGTAATCTATTTCTGTACCAGCACCAAACATTTTTGACACGATCATCCCAGAAGATCCCTTTTGACAGCTCTTAGCAGCGCTGACATTTATATTTAGGATAATTTAAAAGTTCACATTATCTCCGTGGTTAAAAGTACTTGGAATACTCTCATTCCCCCATCACTTTTCTGTTAGAAAGTCCGTGGACATAGTAGTTGCTTTAAGAAAATCTTTTGTTATCACATAAACAACGCCAGGGAGGCAAAAGGGAGGTGTTCCTTCCACCATAGGCACGAATTTAAACATTCAGTTATTTACATCTTAATACGTCCAGTTTTTGCAATTCGAGGAAGTAAAAGCGAGGTGCCAGGTTGAAATGAAGATGTTTTTAAAGAAAATAACATTCACATGAAATGATCTTTCACCCAGAAGAGATCAAAACGTGTTCATAAACAACAGAGCATGAAAATTTCTCATGACTTTCCCAGGAATTCATGTTTTTTTTTCACTCAGCTGAACTCTGAGCTGTACTTTAGTTATTCAGTGCTGTGCTTCTTCATTACTGTTCTTAATTTCTCTTCATCCACCACTCCAAGTATTCTGCAGATGTTCTACGCACTAATTTCGTGTACCACTGCCTCTTCATTTTCCTCTTCCCTGGATCCTCACGAGTGCTTTTGTCTTCACTTTGAACGGAGATCTTTGTCACTTTACTAATAATCAGAAAGGAAGGAGGGAAAATGTGAATAAGAAACTAAATGTGGGGAGGTGCCTGTGGCCCAGTGAGTAGGGCGCTGGCCCCATATACCAGGGGCCATGGGTTCAAACCCAGCCCCGGCCAAAGTGCAACAACAACAAAAAAAAATAGCCAGGCGTTGTGGCAGGTGCCTGTCGTCCCAGCTACTAGGGAGGCTGAGGCAAGAGAATCACCTAAGCCCAAGGAGTTGGAGGTTGCTGTGAGCTGTGACGCCCCAGCACTCTACCAAGAGTTAATAAGTGAAACTCTGTCTCAAAACAAAACAAAAAAAGACAGAAACAAAATGTGCAAAATCTATAATAAATTTATAAAGTACTGAAGTAACTCTAATAAATAAAAACACTTTGCTCTTAAAGGAGTTATATTATTTGAGTGAGAATTATATTTCAGGCAAAGCTTCCAACAACACACATTATTGAATTATGTGACCCTGGAAAATTTCCTCCCCTGAGAAGGTTTTGATTATTTTGTGTATAATAAAAAAATAGTTATCCTCTACTTACCATGGCTCCCTCTCATTTATCTCCCCACGTTACACATTTTCATTTTCAGCGACATTTCATGGAAATGGCAGATCACCAAAGATAATCATGCTCAACTCAGTAAGAGGGTTTTGTGGTTTATAGTATTTAAATTTTCCAGAATTATATTCCCAACTCACCAGGTTTGCAAATGGTTTAGACTTAGGATACTTTTCAAGAACGGCCTACCCCTCCCAGCACTGAGATTCTTGAATTCTGTGTAGAGTCATCATGGTCTGTGAAAGCTTTCCCCTGTTGAAAGGACAACAAAGTCCATTCCCAGGATCCTCCATGAAATGTAAATCAAAGGAAGAACCGTGACCTTGGAGTTCACCCGGTTCTATTGTGGTTGTTGCCTTCATTTATTCATTAACAAATACGTGTTCTGAATGTTTCTGGTGTTTCTCTCATGTAACACAGATCACCTCTAAAATGAAAGCTTGTTTATTCTAATATGCCAGAGTAGATGTGTTGAACTTTTTAAAACCAGGGAACTAAATTCTCTCTAAAGCTTTCCCCTAACCCCTCACTTCCTCCTCTGCCCCATCATTGTGTGAAAAAGACGTGTATCTTCTTTATTTGTAAGTTTGTTACAAATAAAGGCTGTAGCTGTTACGGAGAAGGTGCTTCTCGATGAGCAACATGTAATAGTTACCCAGAAAATATCTGTTAAAATAATAACTCATATGGTTAATAATTTAAATTTGTAAGCCCATTTTCATTAGAAAAAAATAGACAAAATGATAGCCTAAAATATTAAATTAAACAATCTATTAGGTCTATTCAAACTGAAATGTTTCATAGTAATACATTTTTAAAAATGAGTAGAGCTGATTTTCAGAGTAAATTACATTGTATTTGTCCCTGAAAGACTAGATAGAACTTTGTGTTTTCCATAACTTAACACAAATGATAGTTAGAGCGTTTAATTAGAACATCTAACAGAGTCACCAAACAGCATCCTAAAAACCTTCAGATAAGCTTTAGTTTACAGTTGCATTAATATTTTGGTGCAAATCAATTCCAGGTGCCAGCATGGAAATTTATTTCAAGACACTGGAGCTCAACTTTCAAAGTAATAGAACCCCAAATGCTCGGTATTGATCAGCCTCATTTTCTGTGTCCTGGGAGATACAGGAAACCAGGGAATTAAATAAAATAGGCAACTAGAAAGTCTGCATAAAAATATACACAGAAAATCCTAGCCTATGTTTTCCCTGAGGTACATAAAGTCCATGTATTTCAAAGCAATCTCACATTTTTGTTTTTTAAATTTTATTTTATTTCAACAATCCTGTTTGAATGTTAATAGTCAGGCATTTTTAACAATCTGTTTGTATTTATGTCATAAAATTTCTATTATTATAATAGTTCATGAGCCTTGGGGGAAATGGTGTGGTGACTAAAATGTATTTAGTACCCTTGATTAATAGAAACTAATTGTATGTTTGATACAAAGCATCAAGGGACACAATGCTAGAAGTATCCGCATAAGTATCTGGGTAGGCCTTTAAGTTGATAAAAATGGCACACAGCAATTTGGAAAATAATAACTCCTAACCAAATCCTTGACATGTGTACCAGTTCTAGGTAAATAAACTTTTAGATTCAGTTATATGGAAACAAATAAATACAAAATTATACATTTTACTGGAAAACTGCTCTGAGAGCAAACATTTGTTCTATTTTGGGGGGAAAGGCAGTAACAGTACAGAGCACTGTGCATGTAGGAGTCACGTTTCTGTCTTTTAACCAATATGGAACTTGGCTGGTATCTTAAAAACACACTCTTTGTGAAAAAAATCCAGAACACTTCTAGAGAAAGATTAACACACATACACACAGTGTACATAAGATTCAATTACTTACTTAGTTATTCAAAAGTATTTATTAAATGCCAACTCTGGGGTAATGGTTATTATCATTACTCTGCAGAGACAGACATTTTCAGCTTCTGTGAAGTTTGCAATCTGGTAAGCGAGATTTCATGAGGGATATAAAGTTATGATGTATCTGTTTTTGCTGAAACTATGGAACAAAGAGCTTCTGAGTGCCAAGCATCTCCACCTACCTTCTCCCCAGGCCATGCGGTAGAGATACACAGAGCTAGCCTTTCTAAAAACAATTTTGTCTTTTTTTTTTTGAGACAGAGTCTCACTCTGTCACCCTGGCTATAGTGCTGTGGCCTCATCGTAGCTCACAGCAACCTCAAACTCAAACTCCTGGGCTCAAGTGATCCTCTTGCCTCAGCCTCCCATCTAGCTGGGACTACAGGCACCCACAATGTGGGGTTTCACTTGTCCTCAGGCTAGTCTCCAACTTGTCAGCTCAAGGAATCTACCAGTATACGTTATATATATGTGTGTGTGTGTGTGTGTGTGTGTGTATACATGTATATATATATGTATATATACACATAGAGTCTCACTTTGTCACACTTAGTAGAGTGCTGTAGTGTCACAGCTCACAGCAACCTCCAGCTCTTGGGCTTAGGCAATTCTCTTGCCTCAGCCTCCTGAGTAGCTGGGACTACAGGCACCTGCCACAGTGCCCGGCTATTTTTTGTTGTAGTTTGGCTGGGACTGGGTTTGCACCCACTACCCTCCGTATATGGGGCTAGCGCCCTACTCACTGAGCCACAGGCTCCTCCCGGCATCTGTTTTCTAAAGTGCTAGGATTACAGACATGAGCCATCAGGCCCAGCACATGCTTTTGTTATATGTATATGTTTGTGTTAAAAAGTATTTACACCACCACCAGAAATTATTTTATTTATTAGAATGAGGATTTTTAGGGGCACAGATTGGTTTATCTTTTTCATCTCACTTTCCACCATCTAGAACAGGGTTAGTTGCCAAGGTAAAGCTTTACAAATGTGCTGACCAGCCTGCAACATTCTGAAACTTGTCCCCGGGTGGTTAGGTGTTGTTGAAAGTACTTTGTACCTTTCCGTCTGAACTTGTGTGCACATTCCCACTATCTGGAAATTCTCACCATGTGGATCATCTGTCAAGCATTTGTTCAGTCTCAGCCTGAATGCACACTACCTTTAATTAATATTTCATAATACATTATCCAACCTCATGAAGAGTATTTATTGTTTTCTCTTTAATTATTATGTAATTATGTCATTGCTTTGTTTGAATACTTTTGGTCTTCCTAACTAAAATATACTCTCTTAAGGTAAAAATCAGTTTATGTTAATATTTAATAATAATAAAAGAAACTAATAACAGCGTAAGACCTTAGGTGTTGTATTTACTGTGTGGCTACTTTGGACCAGGTTATAAGGAGTCTTCATAATTGATCCCTAAGCGTTTGGTCTACTGTATCGTAATGTTTGTAATTAGTAATAAAGTTAAGGAAGGAGTTATTCGTGATTGATTTTATTTCAAAATAATACAACAAAAAACTCATTCATAGTAGAGAAGTAACGAAAGCAAATAAGTGGAATTATATATTTAGTGCTGTTGTGGACAGTTTGGAACAAGGGAACATACTTACCTTCCTCAGAATGATACAAATGTCGTGACACCACCGTCATCCTAGGACCGGCTGGCCTTCAGTGCTTGCATTTACGGGCAGTGAGTTCAGTGTGTTCTGTTTTGGATCATGGGATTGCAGAAAGTATCTTTAACATTTGTCATTCAGTATAATTTAACCTATAAAGGTGTATCTCATAAAGATTCGAGGGATTATAACAGGAGATTGGTGAAACAAACATTTTCAAGTAGAACTATTCAGTCAGGGACTTACTTAGATTTGTCAAATATTTATTCCTTCCGAGCTCCAAGTCCTCCATCTTTGTCGGAATTTGTCATCCTAGACCGAGATTCTGCAAACTGCTCTTCTCCCCCTGCTGCCCCCTGTAAGGATCTGCGTGTGGGGGTGTTGGGGGGAGACTGCAGGGAGGAGGAGGATGGGGGGCTTCATTTTCTCATCTTGAACAGCTTTTTGTTTCTGTTTTTTCCAGTGGTGGCCTAGAGGCTGTTGCGTGCCGCTGGTCCCTTAGTGTTCCCTATGACTCTGGGTTGTGCTGGGACCTGGGGCAGCCCCCAGCTGGAATCCGTATCTGAGCAGTGAGGAGCATTTCAGCCACACCATCTTCTAACTTCCACCTTCAGGCATCTGGATCCCCTTGCAGGCATCACCGTTTCTCAGCATTTTCTCTTATCATGTTTCCTGCAGTTGTGGGGATGGCCAAGATTTCCGCAGTTGCCATCTCTCCTCTGTGTTAAAATTTCTTTTTTTTTTTTTTTTTTTGCCTCTTTTATTAGGTAACTATCTTTAATGTTTTTAACAGTTCTTCATGTTAAATTTTCACTGTTCAAATTCCCAGTATACTTTCTGTCTCCTTCAGAGAGGTAGATAGTTGAAGAGTTTTTCTTGAAAACAATGGTTTTCAATTTGATTAAGCAGAAACACAGTTGGTTAGCGAGCGCCCACATTTATTTCTTATTCAATGCTCTGGTTAGTCTCTTGCATTTCTTGACTCAAAAACTCTCTTACCAAACAAACAAACAAAAAACCCAAATGGATCCTATGTTATCGATCTTATATCCAGATTGGGCTCTGAAAGGTCAGTTAAAAGCCAGTAACTTGTCACTCAGAGGGGCCTCCTTCTCCAGAAGTCTGCTGTGGCTAATTCATAGGTGTCCATCAATAGATAAAGCCGTGTCACATCTGTTGTCTTTCTGAAATAAAATGCTGTACCAATGGGATGTTAGGATTTAACCATTAGAGTGCAATAATTTAATAATAAGAAGAGTCATTAAGAATTCCTGCTCCAGAGATCAGAACAAACCCTCCCTCCTCTGTACTCTCAGCAGTGGTACAAGAAGATTTCCCCTTATCTTACATGTCGGGCTGAGCTTGACTTAATTGGTAACGCGAAGAGGTTAATTCAATCTGTGCAATCTCTGTGCAGGTGGGGGAGAAGTGGCACTCGGTAGGAACGTTTGGTGGCCTAACTCCCAAACACTTGTCTTAGAACAATTTTTTTTTTTCCCCATTCTGAATCTGGGCATCCTGGCTCCTGCCTATTACCCTAGGACTCTGGGAAGGCAAGGAGGGTGGGTTACTTGAGCTCAGGAACCAGTCTGAGCAAGAGTGAGACTCTGTCTCTGCTAAAATACAGAAAAACTAGCTGGGTGTTATGGCAGGCACCTGTAGTCCCTGCTACTTGGGAGGCTGATGCAAGAGGATTACTTGAGCCCAAGAGGTAGAGGTTGCTGTGAGCTATGATACCACAGAACTTTACCCAGGGCAACAGAAGGAGACTCTGTCTCAAGAAACAAAAACAATAAGAAACTCCCCAAAGAATCCCACTGTCATTAGACTCCCAAACTACATACGGAAAATGCTTGGGTTTGTTTTAAATTAAGAAATACGCAATGTTACTTGTTTTTTTTGTTTTGTTTTGTTTTGTTTTTTTTTTTTTTAGACAGAGCCTCAAGCTATCCCCCTGGGTAGAGTGCCGTGGCATCACCGCTCACAGCAACCTCCAACTCCTGGGCTCAAGCGAGTCTCCTGCCTCCACCTCCCAAGTAGCTGGGACCACAGGTGTCCGCCACAACGCCTGGCTATTTTTTGGTTGCATTGGTCATTATTGTTTGGTGGGCCCGGGCTGGATTCAAACCACTACCTTAGGTGTATGTGGCTGGTGCCTTAGCCACTTGAGCCACAGTCACCAAGCCAATGTCACTTGTTAATCCTGAGTACACAGAGTGAGACCGTGCGGGTCTGCTTCGTCCCCTCTATCCCCACACCGCTATCAGACGAGGTGAAGGCACAAGTTCACGCAGATTCCGACATAGCTTACAACCTCCTCACGTCACTTTTTCAAAGAAAAAAAAATTTTGAGTTCCACGGATTCATGAATTCTAAAAAATTTGTAAAACAATATTTTTTTTCTGATCAGCTTTACTTAAGAACCATTAGCATGTTGCATCTGGAATCCAAAAGTTGGAGAGAGGTCTTTATTATAATTAGCATGGACAGTGATTAAGGAGCGAAATAGCTCGATTCTTTTACTTTTAAAATTGCTCTTTTACCAAAGGCTATCTTTATTAAGAATTGCTTGGGAGGAGATAGAAGTCACAGGTAACGTAATTCCTGATGCAAGTTGATGCCCATGAGGGAAAAGCATGTAGCATATCCAAGAGGAAGCTCTTCTGTGGAGAAGGTTTTATATTTAACATCTTCATATTTACGGCTGGCAGAAGATTAGTAGCATGTGACTGTCAACCCAGGCTAGGATGGAACTGCACCACTAAGGAGGCGAGATACCATATGCCTTCCAATATCCAGGCTCCATAATGACATTAGAAGAGTGATTAAGGTTCAGCCACGCGGCGTCCAGGTGTGACATGGCAGATGGTGCGTTTCCTGGCTCACTGTGCATCCCCGTGCTCTTGTCAGCTAAAGCCACTAATAAACTTTTACTGCCACTTTCATATATATGCAAATATGGGTTTTTGCATAAGTGAACTCTCAGTGTTATAATAAATCCTTTATTACTTATTTTATTGTTGATCATCATAAAGCAATTATTTTAAGGAATACAAATAGAAATATATATTAACACATTTTTAAAACATTAACAGTAGCAGCTGATATTAACTGAAAAAAATTTACATGTTAGTTATTATTATTATTGCTTTATAAGTCTAAACACATGGGTCCATCATAATATTGTATTAGGGGAAGAGTTGACAAGCAAATTCAGTTATTCTTCTTTTATATAAAGCCTGTCTACTTTCTTCCCTACCACTCTAATTTTAAACATTATATATATATTTATAAATTGTGACATCAGTAAAATCAAAACACATAAATACACTGATTTTTCTAGTAATCAGAATAAGAATTGAATGGTAGATAAGACACTTGGTGATGACTTTTGGGATATCAACTCATCTTCTGACACTTTTCTCGTCATGAGATGGAGCTAAACTTCTCTATTCCTAATCTGGGCTGGACTTAGTGGCTTAGCTTTACGACATAGAAATGCAGAAGTGCAGTATGCCACTTCTCAGATTGGGTATAAATAGACTGTGCTTCCATCCTAAGCACACTCTCTCATTCTTTCTTGGATCACTAACTTTAAGGGAACCCATGCCATCAGCAACTGAGTGAGAGATTCACATGGCAAGGAGCTTACACCTCCTGCCAAGAGCCATGAGATTGAGTCTAGAAACAGAACTTCACCAGTAGGACTCAGAAGAGTTCAGACATTGCAGCTCAGACCTTCAGGGTGACTACAACCTCATAAGAGATCCTTACTAGACCCACTCAGATAACATGGATCTAGGACACCTCAGCCGCACAGACTGGGTGAAATAATAAATGTTTCTGTTTCAAAGCTGTTAAATTTTGAGTCAGTTTTCACACAGGAAGGCTCAATAATACACTCTTTACAAAATTTAATATCTTCCTGAACAAAATCAATAAATATAGGGTTGAGTGACATTATGAACGCATGGTTGATCAAGTCTTCAGAGAGTTAGCTTTTAAATTACTGATATACACCAGGCATCATCCTCTTTCTGAGACAATTAAGGAAACTTTCACATATACGAATGTATTTAAAATAAATTCATATAAATAATTAACATAGTGAATGTATTTAAAATCAGTATATAATGCATTCAATATAAAAATGTGCATATATTTATAAATAGAATCAATGGATCAGATTATCCCAAACATCTAGGCCATGCCCCTTCACATGGTTCATGTTATCATGCGTATTGAAAATAATAAAACTGAATATCTTTAGAAATGGTCCTTAATTCTGATAAAGAAAAGAATTTGTTGATTTGTCGCAGATACCAGTTTTATTTTTGCATCTCAGAAGACACAGAGAGGAAATTGGAAAACTCTCATTTTGCATTTAAATTTGCCTAATGAGAAAGAGCTTATGAATAATGTAAAAAACAGTAAATACGATCATCTCTGTAGGTCTCTAAGTGTGACCAGCAGGTTAAGTGACTTAGCTGCTGTTACTTGCAGCATCAGCAGTACAAGTAGTTATTACTTATTATTTTTACAGTTTATTCCTTTATGAATGGAGCAAATTATGGCAGAAAAAATAGATGTCAAGTAAGTAGCATCACCTATGTAATCTCACTTTTATTCCAAGCTTCACAACTCTGTGACATACACATTTCCAAGACATAGAAAGTTGCACTGTTGTTTCTTTTTCTATGGACTAATGGTTGAAGCATCACAAGAAGGCCAAGGTGGGAGGATTGCTTGAGCTCAGCAGTTTGAGTCCAGCCTGAGTAAGAGTGAGACTTCATCTTTACTAAAAACAGAAAAATTAATGGGGGGCTGTGGCAGGCACCTGCAGTCCCAGCTACTCAGGAGAGTGAAGTAGGCAAATTTCTTCAACCCAGGAATGTGAGGTGGCCATGACCTATGATGACACCGCTGTGCTGTACGCTGTAGTCTGGGCAAAGGAATGAGACTTTTCATCAAATAATAATTTAAAAAAAGCACCATTGCACCCTTTGTCTGTTCCCATCAGCTTATTTATAAAAAATATTCATCTAAACTTGCCGTTGTTTACACTAACATTTTCCTCCACTGTTCTTTAAAATGGTGCCCTTCCAGATAGTTCTAACTCCATCTTCACCCTGACTTTTCACCTGTTGCCTGACATGACACCTGTTCTAACCTCTTGGAACCATCAATCTTCCTTTAATACACAGTGGTTCACGTGTTTCCATGACTTCAAAAATGCTGTGGTGGAATGTTCTTATCTTCTAAGTTTGCTTTTAATTATTTCCCCAAACCTTTTTGATGCCATACCTTCTCTTCTGTAGGAAGATTACTTATTTCTTGTCTTTTATTTTCCAGTACTTACACTTTTTTAACTGTTGATTGTATATTTATCTTCAGCACCATAAATTATATTTTTAAGTGGAAAGATATCTTCTTAGTCATATTTACATCTGAAGATTTACAATTAAATGTGTTAGTAATGTCATCACAAGACTTAACGTATTTATTGCAGAATATATTTCACCAAAACTTGTCAGCATCTATCATTAGAAATTCATGCAAACTATTACAAAGTCCAGTTACAAGTCCTAGAAAATGTGAAACTGGTGGCTCACACGAAACTTCCCGTTTCATATCAGGGAACTCTCTTTTGCACTTGTTAAACTTTAATTCTTTCGCTTGTTCATTTTGATAACATAGAAAAAATATGAAAAATGTTATTAAAATGCACGTGTTACCATTACTGTCGCCTGAAAGTTTGTGTCCCTCCTCGACATCCAGCATTCCAACACCATGTTGAAACCTAACCCCAAGGAAATGGTTTTAAGAGTTGGCCCCATGTGTTTTGGCCATTCGTCTGTCATCTTCAAAGAAGTTTCTGGTCAAGTTTCTTGTCCACAAAGAAATTAGGTTGTTCCTTCTTTTCTTATTGATTAATTTGAATTCTCTGTGGATTCTAGTTATCAGAACTTTGTCTTTAATCAGCACAAAAATGCAAATCAAAACCACTCTGAGATATCTCCTAACACCACTGAGACTAGCCCACATCAAAGCCCCCAAACTGCAGAGGCTGGTGGGGATGTGGAGAGAAGGGAACACTTCTGCACTGCTGGTGGGATTGCAAACTAATACAACCTTTATGGATAGAAGTATGAAGACTCCTCAAAGAACTAAAAGTTGTCATTCTATTTGATCCTACAATTCCATTACTAGGTATTTACCCCGAAGAACAAAAATCATTTGACCACAGAGACATTTGCACCAGAATGCCTAGTATAGTCCAATTCATAATTGCCAAGTCGTGGAAGCAACCCAAATGCCTATCAACCCATAAAAGGATTAACAAGTTGTATTAAATGCATAGCATGGAATAATATTCACCCATAATAAAATGGAGACTTTACATCTTTTATGTTTACCTGGGTGGAGTTAGAATATATTCTTCTTAGTAAATTATCTCAAGAATGGAAAACAAAAAGTATCCAAAGTACTCAATACTAGTATGAACCCAATATATAAACACTACACACTCATAAAAATGACAAAACACAAATATAATGTAGCAAGGGGGAGAGGTGAGCAGCGAGAGGGGAGGGGAAGGGCAGAGGGTGATTGGGGGGAGGAGGCAGAGCATTTGGCAGGATCTCACCTACCATGCACAATGTACATTCAAAACAACTAAGAGTTTTTTATTAATGTCATACCCCAAAAGTAAGTAAGTGAGGTGATAGGTGAATCAGCTCAATTTGAGCATTCCACGTTGTGTATCAAATCGTCACATTGTAGCCCATAAATGTACACACTTATTAATTAAAATTAATAAATTTATTTTTAAAAAAGGAGTCGACCCCTTGGGGAGGTGATTAGTTATCAGGGCTCTGCTCTTTCTGATAGAATCAGATGCCATGAAAGAGTCCTGAGGGAGCTCGGTGGCATTTTCCGCCACGGGAAGACACCACGGGTGCCGCTCAAGGGGATCAATCCCTACCCAGAATTTGCTGGAGCAGTTGACCTTAGCCTTTCCAGCCTCCAGAACTGTGAGCAATATTCCTGTTGTTTATGAATTATTTAATTGAAGGCATTTTGTTGTAGTGGTATGAACGACTAAGACAAAGATTTCTAGTGAATTCCCTGATTTTTTCTTTTTAAAACAAGTTGCCTCTGTAATTCTTTAAAAGAATGAATTGTAACCAACCTCTCATTGTCACAATATTAAAAAATGACGAATATAACTTATTTTTGAAATAACTGTTGTTTTCTGTCTTACCTCCTTGCCTTCTAAAGAACTACATAACCTAGCGATCTGTTTTTCCTACTTCAAAATCAGTATGATTTAGTCATATGCTTTAAAGCTCCACGTTTATTCCCAAATCTCTTCCCCCGATTTTGAAATTGCGTATTGAACTTGTTTTGTTTTTTCTATAAAACCGAAGATCATTTAAAATGTCACATGTAATGGGGTATTTGTTTTGTGTTTTCCCTCAACAGTATGTAAAGTCTGGGGAACACACGTATGTATATTTTTTATTGTTCATTGTTGAAACCTCAATGCTTAAAATGTGCAAAATATGATTTACACATTTTTGAGTTAATAATAAACTAAAAGCAACTTTAAAATTCAAAATAATCTACATCTTCCTTTTCTAATGACTATACCATTTTGCATGTATGGACGCATATTCATTAGTTTTTATTACAGCTTGGTGGTTATTTCTTTGGAGTCCTAACTTTAACTGAATTTTTTTTATCATTTAACTCCTGTCTTCGTATCTGTGCCTGCCCAGCGTTTGTGGTTTGTGTCAGTTCCACTCCTGGGCTCCAGGTCTCTTCTCCAGGAGGTCCCAGTTCGGCTTCAGAACTCTCTGCACGCCCGAGTTTCACTTTCCAGAAACAACTGTTTTAATTTCTTAGCTCTTCCTTCTGGTATTTACTTCCACCCTTCCCAAGAACCAGCTTTCACCTCAAGTGGTTTTTGTTTACTCTTTAATTAATTAATTATGGTTTATTCTTTTTCATTTTCAATATTATGGTGAAAACCAGAGCCCAGAAGCACCACATAGAGACATGCAGCTTTGTCTGCACAGTCCAATGCGCGTGCCTTTGTGAAATGTAAAGAAGAACTACATGCCCCGTATTTTTAATTAGGTATGTGCAGACTTCACATCCTGCTGTGTGTTACTGATACAGG
This sequence comes from Otolemur garnettii, assembly GCF_000181295.1. NCBI lineage: Eukaryota > Metazoa > Chordata > Mammalia > Primates > Galagidae > Otolemur > Otolemur garnettii. The sequence goes on from NW_003852422.1 coordinate 8,335,162, forward strand.
ACAGGTGGCGCCCCAGCCAGCTCAACCGAGCGGGGCTGGAGGACCTGCCGCCTCCACTTTGGCGGTGTTGGTGCAGCGGCAGCCGGCAGAGGAACCAGTGGGCTGGAGCGTAGGCAAGGGCAGGGGGAGCCTCCCTCCCCCACCGGAGGCTCCAGCAGCCCATAGGACCGGACAACTACTGGGGAGACACCCGCACCTTGGTGTCTCTTTCCCCTTTATACTTATGACTAAATAAGGAACCTCCATTTCTTATGCCTAGGTCAATTTCATGTAAGTTTCCTAGGCCTCAGTTCTGTGAATGGACTGTGTCCATTCATTAGTAAGTTCACTCACCTTGCCCCAGAGGAAGAGACTGTGTCCATTCATTAGTGTCCATTCATTAGTACATTCATTCGCCTTGCCCCAGAGGAAGGGACTGTGTCCATTCATTAGTACATTAATTCACTTTGCCCCAGAGGAAGGGACTGTGTCCATTCATTAGTACGTTGATTCACCTTGCCCCAGTGGAAGGAGCTATGTCCATTCATTAGTGTCCATTCATTAGTACATTCATTCACCTTGCCCCAGTGGAAGAGACTATGTCCATTCCTTTCCTGGCCTCATATAGAAGGAACACATGCACCTAAACAGAGAGAGATGGAGAGAGAAAAATGGAGAGAGCTTTTCTCTCCTGACTTGGGTTTTCTCTCCCTACAAGGAACTTTAGTGTTTTTGTATTCTTTTATGTAAATAAATTCTGTCTTGCCACTGACCTGTGGTCTGCACATTTATTCTTCAATCACCAAGACCAAGAACCTGAAAGTCTGGTATCAGATTTGACGAGCCAGCCAGGAGACAAGACGAAATTCTGATATCATTACCATGCACATATTTTTTTCCTATACTTGACTCCTTGCTTTCAAAATTCATGGAAACTACAAATACTATTGTCTTCTTTAATTTTTCATAATTTGGTGAGGTTGAAGAGGACTCAGATGCTACCCAACAAAGAGAGAGAAGACTTCCAAGGATAACATCTGTCTCATTGGCAACCTTTTCAGGCTCACGATATTAGCCTTGAAATTCCCTCTGCGTTTAGCACTTTGAAGGGGGGTTGAATGGGTGATTTCTTTTTTAATTTGAAGAAATAACTGGCTTCTAGGTCATGTTCTAACACACAAAATTACGTTTTTTAAAAAGGTAAACAGGCTTCCTTTATATTCTGTGGCACCTCCATGCAGGCGAGCCTTTTCTTTGATATGCGGTAATTGGAACAAGTCAGACAGCAGTTGCCATATTCCTTCAGAAATCCGCTGTGTGGGCTCAGTGCCACCTGCCCTTCTGCCTGGCTCAGCTATCACTCCTGTTCAGAGGCTTCCTCTCTTAATTAGAGCTCAAATATGAGACAATTTTTCTTGCAAAAAAATTGCTTTTCTCCCTTCTTAGGGTGGGCGTCTGTATGTTATGTTATTATGAATAAAATCTTGGACCTCTTACAAAAATACAGACAAAAAAATAGGGTGTTTAACTAGCCACATATCACCCCAGGTATCTTAGTGAAGGATGGACTCCTATGCTTATTTTTTCCTTTGAAACCTGAGGCATTTTTTTTCCCCTAATGGCAAAATCAAACCAAAGGATGAATCTTTATATTCATCTTAGTTCATCTAAATATAGATTTCATAATCTTTGAATGAGTAAGATGCTAGGATAGAGAAACAGTAACAAAAACATGGAGCTTCAGTTTTCCAGTGTCTTTTAATTTAAGGCATGTGAAATTTTAAGAGAAATAGGGAACAATGGTTAAAAATGAAAGAGTAGGAAGGCCCTTGGTAGCATCTGTATTTGGTGAAAATATCCAAGATATGTTTCCATGAAAAAAAATATGAGCTCTGGTTTTAGCAAGGGACAGTAAAAATCAACCTCGTGTAACTCAGAAAGGGAGTCTAAATAATGTAAGTCGACGACCCGATTGAGGCTAAAGTCACCTGTGCTCCAGAAGCCATTGCATCCGGGATTCTTAGCACATGAGAACCTTCCTGCTGGGTTACATGTTCTCTTAAAGTCAGAGTGTGTAACCAGCCACAAAGATTAATACTCAAGAAATGTGACCCCAAACCCAAACTGGACATCTGTAAGCTTAAGAACATTACATCTTTGCTCCACTTTTTATCCCCTGTTCAACAGAGACAATACATTTTCATCTGCTTTGAGATGAGACGACTGTATTATTGACTTCTCCCTCATGCATTTTGAGGAATAAAAAAGTGGAAAGGAAGCACAGACACTCTTTTCAAAACTGTGTTTTGAAGAATGTAGATCTATAAGGTTCAGTTCAACCCATAGGCAGAGAGAACAACTCAGTGTTAAGACCAACTTTAACAGGACCACATCTTCATGGCTGTGATGATCTGGAATGATGGAGTAAAACTCACTGATCAAAGCCTTCCATCCTAAACAGCAGCCAGGAATAATCTTGATCATAATCTTCAATACATACTTGAAATGCTTAATGTACGAAAGCATACTAAAATACCACTGTCCCTCATAGGAGAAAGATGTCTAAATAATTACCTTCATTAGGCATGGGAATTAGGCACCAAACTGATCTGCTTGTGTTGGTTCTCTAAAAGGAGACTTGGGACATTCTAAGTTTTCTAAAACTCACAGAGAACATATCCCTGAGGGGTTCACCCTTATGATTAAATTGATAAAATTACATATGCAAGTCTACTTTCTAAAATTCCAGTTACCCTCCTTATTGGATACATAATTCAGGCTATATCAGGTGCTTGAATCTGTGGTCTCATCAAAATTACATCCCGTTAAACGGCTGGTGACAGCCTGAGAGTCATTGTCTGTGATGTAAACAAGGACCAATTTTTAAATGGTTAATGATCAAAGATCAGTGAGAAAACCCATTGAAAGAGAGATTTCTGTTAGTCCTGTTGACTTCACAAAGGTCAATTGACCGCTACTTTTTAAAATGGAACGCTGCTTTTAACACATTGAATTCTGAAAGTTGTGTTTTCCAAATTATTGTTCATTTCATCCCCGTTTTGAATATTAACCCAACCGTGGTCCGTACACGCACACTCTGGCCCTTCTCTTTGCTGAAGCGTCCATTCACCACCACACTGTACAGACCAATTGCTTCACTTACAGTTTTCTAATTTCATTCTTTACTTTTGAATATTCCCCTTCTAGCATCTTCATTTTTTGGCACCCTTACGCGGCAGTATCATATTTTGGCTCATAGGCTGTTATTCTATCACTTCAATCCAACCATTGAAGTACATGTTTAAAGGTCTGGAGGAAAAGCTTACACTATTTTGATAGAATTGATGTTGTAGGCTTTAACCACAGATGTGTTTTTTATTTGCTTTAACAATATAAGCACACAGCGTTCCCTCCCCCCAGAACCTGTCATGGTTTATAATTCCAAGCATGGTACTCTACCACCCTCTCCCTTCCTCTTCCACACCACATTCCTTAAAAAGAACTTTTTTTAAACACAGAGGTTGACTCCATTGGGGAATAGGAGTCCTTGGTGAGTATGGTGCTGAGGACAGGCTCAGTTACACAGAAATATTTATGAGCCACAGAGTGGAGACCAAAACAAACACCCTTTTTTAATAGCAAGGAATAAACAAGAGTGTCCTTCAATGAATTTTTTCTAGGGCAATATTTGAAAATGCTGTTAAGTTTGAATTTCATCCCTCACCAAGCAAATTTCTTATGCTGCACTAACATTGTGTTCAGAAAATCAGTATCACGGTGTCGCCACTATGCTGGTTCTCCAAAATATAGCAATCTGACTTTCAAATGAAGTTACTGTCATTTTTTTCATTTCATTAATATATATGAAATTAAAACCAGCATACTTAACTCTCCTTTAATTCAATGTACTATGATGAAAAGTGTTCGAACATCTGGACTTAAGATATTAGCTTTTTAAAAAGAAAAAAATCACACATACATAACTTCTAAATCGTAGCTATTTTAAATTCTCACCCTATATTATAGAAATTCCCTCATCAGAATTTCAGTGGTTGGGATTATAGAATACATATTCAGACAGGCTAAAATGGGTCAGCAACCCAAGTTATTTGTTATTTCCTGCTAAATTATTTACTTCCCCGGATTTGGGGATCAGAAGAAAGAGACCCAGTTATTCATTTTTGTTTGTAAATTTCAGATCCCTCTTCTGGCTAATGTAAGCAGAGATGAAATTTGTTTAAGGATGTCAGGAGACTCACAGAATCAACAGAAAGCTGGAAAACTGCTCAGAAAATGGGAAAAACAGTCATGTGCGCGTGTGCACACACACACACGGCCGTAGGAACCACATTCAGCTCATGGTGCAGAAATCGTCTGGGGCACATGCTGGCAGGTTGGCTGGTGGCCCTAGCAGTGACCCCAAACAACGGGCACTGGACACAATGGGCATGTTGGACGGGCAGAGAGCAGATTATATGACCACAGCCTGGCTGCTGGGGAGTAGAGAGAGAAAGTGACAGACAGCCCCTGATGGAAAGCAGAAAATTCTTCTATCAGTTCTGTGTGTGATGAAGATACCCTCGTACATGAAGAATTCACACCACGGGAGGCAAAGGAAACATCACTACCTGGAAATATATACTAAACAATGAAATCTCTCCAGGCCTTTTCTTTCCACTAAACAACAACGCCAGTTTTGTGTTGTCCTGTCCATTGTTGTCCTGGCCCTCATCTTTGGCCCCCTAGATGGTGATGTCCTAGACGCTGCCTTCAGATGGGTACTTGAAGATTTATGCATAGTGGCTGGTCACAGTGGCTCACGCTGGCAATCCTAGCACTCTGGGAGGCTGAAGCGGGTGGACTGCTTGAACTCAGGAGTTAGAGACCAGCCTGAGCAACAGCAACACCATGTGCTTGCTTACAATAGAAAAACCGGCCTGTAAGCCCAACTACTCAGGTGGCTGAGGCAAGAGGATTGCTTTGAGGTTACTGTGAGCTATGACGCCATGGCACTGTACCCAGTGGGAACAAAGTGAGACTCTTTCTCAAAAAAAAAAGAAAGAAAGAAAAAGAAAATATTCTTTTTCAAAGAAACTCCAGTCCTCAAATAACACGTTAAAATGCTTTCTTGGTGTGGTGTGAAGAATAGGAAGAATAATGGCCCCTTCTGCCCCCGATAGGATGTCGGCCTCCTAATCTCCAAACCCAATGATGATGTTACTTGCCTCAAAAAGCAATGCTGCAATTCGGAACAAGATCCAGGATTTCAATATGGGGAAGTTATCCTGGATTATCTCAGTGGGCTTAGTCTTACAACATGAGTCCTTCAGAGGCAGATGACCTTTTACCAGCTGTGGTTAGGGAGAGATGTGATAACAGGATGGGCTCAGACACGTGCACCATTGTTGGCTTTGAAGATGAAAGAAGGCAGCCATGAACCAAGAAATGCAGCCAGCCTCTAGAAGGTGGGAAAGGGAAGGAAGAAAGATTCTCCCTGTATCTTCCAGAAACGAATGCTGCCCTGCTGACACCTTGAATTAATCCCCTGAAGGCCATCTAAATTCTGACCTCCAGAACTGCGAGATTTGTTTTAAGATGCTAAGTTTGGAGTAGTTTGTGGCTGTGATAACTTTTAGGGCAGCAATAGAAAATAACAGTTGCTCTGCAAGTGAGTAGCAAGTTTTCCTCTCTTGACGTCACATTTGAAGCACATGAGACTCAGGAAGGGGAAGAGGTTTCTCACAAAATGAAATTCAGCTGTTTCGGCTAACGTGCACCATCTAGTCCTAATATCCTGCAACAAGGCTGCATGAGTTAAGTTACAACACTCTTCTCCTGCACACCCATCACTGTGAAATGGTCAGTTCTGAGGATCTTTATACAGTACACATCACAGGAAAGATTTTCAAAAAAATAAATACTTCTCATTGCTTATTAAAAATCCATACTTTATAAAAACACATAAATGTTAATACCAAAAAAAAAAAGGCATTATTGCAATCCACAGTGTGCTTTGGTCTTCTGTTGCAAAACACAACATGCAGACCATAGATTTTTCTGCAATTTAGGCTGGATTTTCAAAGTTTTATTATCTCATCTTGTCAAATTTATGCCATTATCCCTTATGCGAGAATTGTCAGGCATACTGGATGGAGGAGGAATCTTCATCTTGGGGCAAAGCTATGTTGCAAGTCACAAGCTCTGTAAGACACTGCTATTTCAGAAGCAGTAATTCCCCAAAAGCAAAGAAGGAAAACAAGAAGGAAGGGGAGGGGAAATCTCAGTGCACGCTGCAATTAAACCTGGAGTTGGAAGGAAACTGATGACAAGTTTTTCTCAGGTACATCCCCTTGTAAACTTATATTATTAATTTGTAACTTCACTGGCCAAGGGAAATAATATATGAGTAGTTATTCTTTCATGACTATCTGTCCTTGATCATGTAAACCAGTGTGGATGCATTCAATTTCACGTAATTACCCAGGGTGACGCTGGTGACTATGGGGAAAGTCCATGATTTTTCACTGTTTTATGGTAGTTTTTGAATTCATGGTAGTACATCCATTTCTCTCTTTTTTTTTTTTTTCTCTTTTCTTTTTTTTATTGAACGGTAACTATGTACATTAATGCACTTCTGGGGTACAGTGTGGGGTTTTCACATGCAATCT
>NW_003852422.1:8344758-8401488 GCF_000181295.1 Otolemur garnettii
TCCTCTCTTTCTGTTCTCTTGAGGAAGGCTTGTAATGCTATAAATTTCCCTCTTAGGACTGCCTTTGCGGTATCCCAGAGGTTCTGGTAACTTGTATCTTCATTGTTATTATGTTCTAAAAATTTGGTAATTTCCTTCTTGATCTCATCTTTGACCCATCTATCATTCAGCATAAGATTGTTTAGCTTCTCAAACTTAGAGAAAATACATATGAAAAACATAGAAAATGAAGTTGTACGCTTTGTCTCATCAAGGCAAGGTAAACATTTAGGTGAAACGTTGACAAACCAACCACATCCTTAATATAAATGTAGCATTCTAAAAATCCAATTTCATTCAGCAGAAAGCTCACTTCATTATAACTGAAGATAAATCCAGAGACATTCAGGGGAAATATGTCAACTAATTTTGTGTACATATTGTTCTTACTGTAACAACTATACTATAACTTTTAAAATAAATTATATATGAATCCATAGGTAGTTTGAGTTGTATATGATTATATGTATATAGTTTATGGAGCATTATATAATTATGTACAATATTTAGTTTATATGTAGTGATATAATATTTTATATCTATTGAATTCTTTGCTGGGAGCATGTATTAAAAATACCTGCACCACTTAAAATTTTACTTTTTTGGGTTAGAATTAACCATTAATGATTAATTTTATTATATATCCAAAGATATGATTCCCGAAATATTCACAATTTTGAGGCAGCATGACTTAGTGGAAAGGTATGAGGTTTTTCTTTCTTTTGTTTTTATTAAATCGTAACTGTATACATTAATGCATTTATGGGGTGAGGTGAAGGCTATGTTGGCCAGTCTGATGTAAGCATCCCAAATTGTAAATGAAATTCTACTTTTTAATAGTTTTTATTCTCTTAATGGAGTCCCTTAGTGAACAGAATTTCTTAACTTTTGTGGTTCAATTTATCAATTTTTCCCTTTAGGTTAGCACATTTAGTGTTCTGTTTAAGAAAGCTTTTGAAACCACAAACACAGGAAAACCACCCATCATATATAACTCAGAATCTTGGTTTATTCATCCCACTGAAATCAACAACCCATTTGGAATTATTTAGGTGTCCTGGAGAAATAAGAAAGATGTATTTTTGCTGCAGTGTGCACTCAACCGAGCTGGTGACAGTTATTGAAATGTGTATTCTTTCTCCCCAACCTTCGTCGTGACTTTTCATAAACTGCATGTTTGGGTAAGTGTGTATCTCTCTCTGTAATCTCCATTACATTCCACTGGTTTAGTTTCTTAATCTATTGCCACTACCACACAGCCTTACTTACTGTAGCTATAAATGTTTCTTGATATTTGGTAACGTTGGGTTTTTATGTCGGGTAAAATAATTGTACCATTATTGTTATTCACCATGCTTATTGGAATTTCTAGATATCTTTAAACTCCTAAATGTATTTTAGAATAATTTAAATACTACTCATTTTGAAAAATGCTAATCTTTTATAATTAAGATTGTGTTGCATCTACAAATAAAATTTTCCCATCTAAAAATATTTTCATTATTATTGGTTTAAAATTTCTTCAATAATATTTTATATTTTATTGCATGTAATTTTATTAACTTGATTCCTAAAGTTTAAATATAAGTTGATGATGTTTTTCCATCAACTTTGTGAAAACTTAGCATCATTTTTGTCACTTCTTTGAAAATGTTACGTCTTTTTCTCTTGTTTGCCAGATTTTTCTATCTGTCGGAGATCCTCAGCATTTTCATTGTCATGTGTCTATGTGTGATTTTTCTTTGTCTACCATTTTTGGGATTCATCCCCTTTTGAATCAAAAATTTGAAATCTTCTTCAGTTTTGGGAAATTCTTGGTAAATGTCCAAATTGTATTAACTTTCCAGACATTCACACCACGTCCTGTTTGTTTCTTAGACTCTTCTATCCTGCTTCTCATTGTGTCATTGTTATAATATGCTTGACCTAATTTCTGTATCCTTCTCTCCTGCTGTTTATAATCTCTTGTTAGATCCATATAGTCAATTTATTTCAATTACTTAATTCTCATTCCACTGAAGCATATACTGATTTTCTGATGATAGTGTCCACCATGTAACGTATTTTATTGAACATATTCATCAATTATGAACTCTCCCAGAATTATTATACTGTTGTTTCTTATCCTCTTGGATTCTGGCCTCCTGAGTCTCACATACATTGATAGCTCTTCCACACCTCTGAAAGACGTGTTTGTATTTTGTCTTTATGTTCCAGCTTTTATCAATGGGAGGATTGGTCTTCAACAAGCTAATCCACCTTCACCAAAGGCAGAACTATCATCATGTCATAAATTAAGATGGAAATATGCATGACATCTAGGACATACATGCAAACACAGATCACAATTAAGGTCACATTTCCCTACTCTAATTGCAGAAATAAAATTTAGGGGCTTAAATACCTTGCTCAGATACCCACTGAAGTTTATTACCATAGTTCTCCGTGTGCTCTTCTCAGGGGTGAGGAATTATAAGTGGCAGGAAATCTTTGGAGATTTGTGGAATCCTAGGAAGCACCTGTGCTGTTTGCTGCATTCACAGACATCACCGCTCATCAGCCAGCAGGACGTTCTAGTAACAGTTGTCAGCATGTACCTCGATTCAACACACGTGTTCTCTGTGTAACCACTGGGGTATGTGACAAGAACACAAAGTAGAAAAGGCCTGATGGTGAAGACTGGACCCTACCCAGCCAACAGTGTACCAACTGTTAGGGAAGGACTGTCGGACACACCACCTCCATCTCCTGAGCAGAGTGTGAGTCCAGTCCAGTAGAGCGTGATGGGAGTGTGGGGGAGTGTTCACAAAAGGCTGCACAGTGAAATACAGGCGTGGAAAAATAACACATATTTAACATATAATGAATCTGGCAATTTGTCAGGTAACACTGGTAACATTGATGTAGACAGGAAAAAGAAAGGATTTAGAGATCAAGGCACTTGTTGTAGCGATGGCTGCCAGATGAAGAGTCAAAGGCCAGAAAAGAAAGATATAAATACAAATAAGGACTGTTGAGGAGTTCAGAGTATCTAGAACATGAAGTAAATGGAGTGCAATGATGGAAGAAAAAATCACAAAAGAAAATTAAGGCTAGATTGGTAAGGAGGTTTTAATATTCCTATTTAATAGTAAGGGAATAAATATATGGACTTTGATGTAATTGTAAATAAAACTAATTGTAAAAATAATAATCATCAGGGGCAGTGCCTATGCCTCAGGGAGCAAGGTGCTGGTCCCATATGCTGAGGGTTGTGGGTTCAAGCCCTAGCCCCAGCCAAAACTGCAAAAATTTAAAAGAAAAGAAAAGAAAAGAAAATCTTCATCATGATCATCCAAACCCAACATCACTTCAAGAGAATATAGAATACATTGGACATTCCTGGAAGAATTGACTTATTTGGCTTGTTTTTGCTGCCTGCAACCTTTTTTTCTTGTAGAAATCTGTGCGTGCCCATAAAGTAGACAGAGTTAAATCCCATTAATGATTAATGTTGTTTCAAAATTGAAACCCATGAATCATTGTTTATACAGAAGTGAGCTCTAATACCATGAATGAATAATACAAAAATATTACACAGAGGAATTCAGACTCATTCTGTGAATAGAACTGCAGATGACTTTTGAATAAGGTGTACAAATTATTTCACTAAGAAATCAGTCTGTATACAGAACAGAAAAATAACTGAGTTGAAGGCGTATAGATTAATATTATGAAGGCAATGGAATTTTATATTTTGGTAAGGACGTTAGACTGTAGGTTCTGTTTAAATAGTTATTTAAAAGTCTGTGACTGTCAAGCTTATTTAAATCATATGAGCCTCACTGGTCCTATCTGAAACATGGGAATATTCTCATGTTGCACAAAGCAATGTTATCTCAGTTGGCAAATACAACTTTCAATTCACATTTATTTTTTCAGACTTGATGCTATCTTAATGTTGAAACATTTAGGGATTTGTGTTTGAATGGAGAACAGTTGTACCTGTTGCACTTAACATTCCATAATGTCAGTTTGACAAATGTATATGTGGAAATTTGAGGAAAATTCTGCAATAATGTTTTTTAAAATATGCCATGGAAATACCACAGAGCTAAACATATCTGTGGATGATTGCCAGAATGGAAAGTTCTATACAATATTATGTTTTCTCATTACCTTAAAATTCTTGACCAATAATACATGACTGATGTTTGTTTTATATATTTATAAAATGAATTTATAATTTTTCATCTTAAATCATCAGTGATAGGTTTCATTATTTTAAAGAATGCTTAGCCAGGCATTATGGCGGGTACCTGTAGTCCCAGCTACTCAGGAGACTGAGGCAAGAGAATCGCCTAAGCCCAGGAGTTGGAGGTTGCTATGAATTGTGTGATGCCGTGGCACTCTTTTGAGGGCAATAAAATGAGACACTGTGTCTATAAAAGAAAAAGAATGCTATTATTATCTGCTTCTTTTTAAGACCACTGGTTTGTATCAGATTTAGGAACACAAGGATTTTAATTTTTTTTTTGACCAGATAAATAATATAATAAGCAAAAGTGACTTGCAGTGCTTCCCAGTGGTATTTCCCAGGTCCTCCTTGTCAGAACACCTCCGGGCACTGCTTCTTTACACTCTCCAGCTCGCCTCTCAGAGTTCCATTTCTGCCCAGCCCTTCTCCGCCTCCTTGGGACTTACCATATGTCCAGGGTTTCTTCTCTTCTCACTTTACATTGACCTGTGATCTCTTCTTGAGTCACAAATATGTCTGAAAAATAGGTACTGATACCCTGAAAAATATGCCTGACCCAGTCCTTTCTTCCGAGGTCCGGCCTTCACATCTGTACACAGGTAGAGGAAGGCTGAGATTGGAGCCCTTGCCCTGTTTGGTTAAGAACTGGACACCACATCCCTGGTTTCCTAGTAAGGACATCCATGCCTGTCATGTGATTCAGCCCAGCAGCCTGTGGTAGACCCTTGACTTTCTACACTGTCTTCCGGCCCTGGCCATTCCCTTCTGTTCACCTGCTGAGACACTGAACCTGACGGCCTCCCTCATCTGGTCCTGTCTCGGAGAGCTCACTGCAGTTGGCCCAGGCTGAATTTCCTGATCCTGTATCACGACTATCAAGACGGTAGCAGAAGCCCCACATTCGTTGTCCACACCACTCTTGACAACTCATTCACACCCTCTCCTCTTAGTAGCAGGGTGGGGGTTCGTTGTGAATAATCCTTTCGTCATTCTTTCACTTAAAATCTCAGCATCAACTTTAAAACATGACTGTGAGTGTAACTAAGATGCAAAAGTGCACAGATCGGGTGAAGAACAACAGTAAAACAGGCTGTGGGTCCACCTCTGACCTAAGCCGTTCGGTGTATTTCAGACTCTATGTAACCCGGAACATACTGTATTTATATTCTGAGATTCATTTCTCTCCCTTAATTCTATGTTTGTGAGTGAGAATCAGTGCTGTGAGTGCACAAGGTTGTATGCACATATTACGTGTTTTCTCCTTATTTCTCAATGTAATCCAGGCTTTTTAAAAATTGAACTACCCATGTAGCCCATAAATAAGCCCCCAGTGTGCAAGCCACATTATTATTTTAATGCACAACTGGGTTAAATTTGCTTGCAGTATTACCTATGATTTCATTTATTCTTCTTCATATTTGCATCTACTATATTTGTATCTCACCATCTAAAGCGGCATTTGTCCTAACTTGCCTCTACTATGTGTGTTTAGTTATTTTTTATTTAAATTCATTTCTATATGCATTTGTATATCTTTAATCCTGATTTAATCCTCGTTTCTTCCGTATTTTGAGAAGACAATGTATTTTCCCGTGTTGAATAGTTTTGTCTGTTTTTAAGGCACTAAAGTCAAGCAGTTGAGTCTTTATCATAAGAAACATTCTAACTCATGAAACACAAACGCAGGCTTTGCTCCGTGCTATTTGTCAACTGTCTCCCCTTCCACAGCCACTATCCTAGCTGTGTGTGCGTGTGGGGGGGGGGTGCTGAAGAAGCAAGCACAGACAGAAACTGGAACCTGCTGCCAAGTTGTTTTGTAGAAGTGATGTGGGGAAAGTTAAGTGGTCAATGGTGGTGGCACGAGACCTGATTTCAAACCTCCCCTCTGCTGTGCACTGGCTGTGTGGTGTTGTGGAGCTTGTTACACCTCTGCTGCTAAGTTTCCTCATCTGAAAATATATTGAATAATCATATCAAGCTTGTAGGTTTGTTTGCTATAGAGATTAATGAGTTTGTTTTTGTAAAGCGCGCACAGTAGTTCTGGGGACATGGTAAGCGTCACACATGGGTTTGCTAAGTAACCAAAACAAACAAGGGTGCCTGGCCTCCTTTTCATCTCCCTGACTGAGGCCTAACATCCAAATTGAATGTGTGGTTTCCATTTACAGGTTTTGCTCCGGAGGCCCATACTTAGTACAGTTTATTTTATTTTTACTTTTTGTTTTGGTACCAACGTGAGTCACTATCTGACTTTATTTTTTGGTCTTTTTAGTATTTGTTCAATTCTGTCAGTCAGCGTGATTCCCGGATAAAACCTGTGCACAGCACTCTGTAACCTGCTCAATACGAGGAGGTGTGAAAATCCAGTTAAAGGTGTGCAAAACATTAATTTTTATTTCGGTACCTCAGTTTCTCATTAGGAATGGCTTGGTCTGATGGCTTGGGGTGATGAAATGGCTCGCTTAATGTAAAATGGAACAGGAGATAGTCACGCCTAGTGACTGTCATGTATAAAGTTGAATGTGCACAATTGTTTTTTCAGTCACAGCTATATTCCTTTCAGTTTGATATCATACCCCTAAATAAAGGATAATACAGGGTTTCTTCGTTATGTCCCTGTAACTTACATTTTTACGAACTCATCTTAAAGTGTTTCTACATACCCTTCATCCCAGGAATAGAAATACAGCACATCAAAAACACCTTCCCTCCACGAGGCATTTTCAGAGGAAGGTATAATTATCTTCCATTGTCTCTTTTATAAATTAAAAATAGCTTCAGCTCATCTCCACAAACTGCAGAAAATTCTACTTACTGGTAAAGGTCAGTGAAACAACTGACAGAGAGGTACTTAGCATAAATATTAAAAACGTTTTTTTCACATAAGAAAATAATCAAAACTTTCTAAGATTTACTAACAACTGTAGAAAAGAAAACTACTTTAAAAATGAGAAAAGAAAGTCTTGATCATTTAAATTCTTTCATGGTTTATTATATTTTCAAGACTTTTTCAACGTGTTTCACCAAAGTTCTTTTAACAATAGTTTAGGTTTCAGCCTTATTTCTCTAGCTCCAGAAAAGTCAAGCCCTTTAATCTTTCTCAGCCTTAAAAACATAATTGTCAGAATGGCAAGGAACACAGAATTTAATAGAGAAGCAGGAGCTTCATTAACCTGCTTAATCATTCATTAACCAAAAAAAACATTGCTCAAGTTATTAGAATGATGCCTGGAGTCCCCTTGACTGAAACTGCTCAGTTGCACACAGAGCGCAGCTTGGCCGGGGACTCGGGAGCTGTTGCCAGTTGATTTGTCTTGATGTCCGTTTGAAAGGAAATAAGTGATTTTCATGAAGACGCCTTAGAACTTAAGAAAATAAAGAAATCACTGTTACCTTTTTCAGTTCATGAACTACAGAATTTGTTCTCGTTACAGATACACAAATAGCATTTGTTTTAACTGCTCCCAGAGCTAATCATAGTGACATTACCGAGGTTCCTCCTAGCTTTAATTTTAGAAATCAGTGTCATTCTTGCTTGCCCTAAATAAGGATTCAGTGGAGTCATATAAATTTTGATCCTCTCAGCATGCAGCTGCAGGTTCTCTGAACCAAACTTCCCTGCAAGCCCCATCCCCAGGGGGCAGAGGCCAAGGGGAAGCCTTGGTCACCTGCAGAAAGTGAGGGAGGAAGCCCCACTTCCCCGTCCTCCTCCTTTTCTATTTTTATCGAGAATTTGCACACAAGTGTGTCTGTACTGTGTAACTAACAAAGGGTCAGGATTTCCTTTTTGACATCCAGGAAGAGCTCTTTTTTTTTTTTTTTGGTGCACTAGCTGTAAATAGATAAATCTTGGCTTTCACTTTTCCTACTTTCTTTCCTGTAGCTTTTTCCTTTCTCTCCAGAAAACCTGGCAGTTGCTGCACAGCCCCCACTGCGGGCCCCAGGCCGGTCGTGCCCCTTCTTCCGATGTCCCTGGTGCTCTGACTTGATTCCACCTCCTTCCTACTCAAGTACCCACCGCAGACACCCCCAGTGGTGAAATGGAGCTTTCCCGCTTAGTTTTAAAAATACATCCTGGATTAAACAGTTTTCATTTTAAGCTTCAAATATTGTTTAAGAGATACAATTATTTAAATCAAAGTATTTATGATCATCGGTACTTTGGACTACACAAAACTTCCAAGTGTGCCTCAAGTGCTTTACAGACAATCTCTGAAACAGGTGATCCACGCACAGAGAAACCCAGGGAACACTAGTTTATGAGGTGCTGAGGGAAGCTGAGTCAGCGTGTCCACTCCCTGACCCTCTTGTTTCTTCTCTTTTCTCACATTCTGATGCTCAGTGCTTTGATTCTGGACTCACAGAGAGTAGAAGCAGATTGTGGGTCTTTAGAACACGACCTCCAGGGCACGGGGATGCGTGGTGCAGGTTTGGTGAAAAAACTGCTCCCTGGTCTGGTCTAACCACTCAAAGTTCTATCCAAACACATATTTTAAATACAAGATTCAAATGCCCTTTTTGTGTCATAGTCAGATTAGAGTATTTTCAATCCCTCTTACCAAAAAGGAAAAAAAATCTAAGAATGGATTGGAGATGTGTTTAATCAGCTCAGAGAATATCTTTCCTTTTGATACTCTCAGCTGACAGAGAAGCCATCCAAAATGGAACTTAGTTTTAAAACTGAATCTGAATTAAACTATTTCATTTTAAGAGGCTGATATTGTTGAAAAGATAAGACTATTTTAGCCGAAATCTCTCCAAAATTTTTAACAAAGTTTGAAGCTCAAACCTGACTAGCCTGTGTGCCCATCAAACTGCTGTGATGCCGCCTCAGTCCTCCCATTGAACAAGACGCAAGAAAATTGTTTGAATCCTTTTGCTACACCTTTTTGAATAAATTTGTTTCGGTACCAGGGTGATGTTCCAATACCTTTAAAGTCAAGGTTTCCCCCGTAGTATACACACAGAATAGATTCATAGCATTTCTTCTATTTTATTTTTGAAAGCGTAAGTATAAAAACTAAATGATACGATTCTTGCCTCCTCAATAAAATGACTTAGACAACATTCTGGAGGAAAAATAGACATTATCTTAAGCCTACAGTTATTTCTAATTTTTTTTATGAAGTATTCATAAAAAGACACATAAACAACAAACAAAGAAAAGAAAAAAAAGGAGTATAGAAACAACGGACACACAAGGCGGATTCCGCACAGTGGAGACGGTGCAGTTTTTATCATAGCGGCTGAGTTTCTGATGCTCATGGATGGCAACAGACTCTAAAGTTAAAAATTTCAGCAAAAATATGAAAACCATGGAGATATTGAAGAATGGTGAGTACATTAACTGGAAATATTAAGATTGAAAGTTAGGTTACTCATAATTAACAAATCAATCAATGAGTGTAGCAGCAAATATAACCATCTAGCAAGATACCAGTTTTTGACCACAAAAAGGGCTGAAATGAAAAAATAATTATAACATCACATCTCAGTGAGAATGCACATACATTGCTGGAGGAAGTACAAATCTTTGTTAAAGCTAAGAATGACCCCATGACTTCCTCATGGAGAGGAAAGAAAAATATTCCTTATAATGGAATGCTAGGTAAGAACTTAATGGAGAAGAAATAATGGGATTAGAATATATTAATGAGCGATTAAATTAATGGGTGAAATGTTGAGAAACAGCCACTTACGTGAAGATCTGGGGAGACCCTTCATCATGTACCTCCGACATCAGGCACCAGAGGAGGACATAGCGTAATTTCAGTTGTATCTCTGCCAAAAATTATAGATGAACGGAATCGCGATTCAAATATTAGAACACATTATAAGTAACTTTATAAATTGTCACATTACAAATAATAATGTGAAAAAAATTCAAGATCAGCAAGCACAAGGAAATGCTTAGATGTTCCAGAGTGCATGTGATCATAGAGAGAGGTCAGTGCAGCATCGGGGATGAATGGCACCCTGAGTCAGGAAAAAATGAGAATGGAAGACACTATTGGGAAAATTCATGGAATTAAATATGAATGGTGGATTAAACTCCCCGAAATTATTACCTGTGCTGGGGATACAGTAATGTGTTTTTTCTTTTGCAATATTTATATCTAGAAATAGGTAAAGTTACACATGTGTAAATACACTGAAAAGTTTGAGTAAAGAGACATAACTATAACTTATTCTCATTTTAATAAAAGAAAACATTTTTACATACTACATATGTATATATATTTATATAGTATATCTACATTGGCATGAGATAAACACATTTATGTGGTACATATGCTTCATACATCTCTATCCAGCTGCCTGTCTGAGAGAGAAAGAAATATGAACAGTACAAAATTAATTGATGCCCCGGTTAATGTATATATGAGAGTTATTTCTATTAATTTTGCAACTTGTGTCTAAGTTTGAAATGATAGCAAAATATAAAAGTTGATAATAATTTCAAAACTCATCAGCTAATTTGAACAATATGTGAAAAGAAAACATTATGATAAACTGAAATTTTTCTGTACAGGAAAGTTTGGATTATTATTCTAATAGCAATAAAAACAATAAAGCACATTAAAAGAATTAGAGATTAAAATAGTTAAAAGTGTATTAACACCTTAACAGATGTATAAAGGCATTTGGTAGCATCCAATAGTCATCTCCATAGAATTTAGGGCAAATTAGGCAAATGGACCTTTCTAACAGGTATCTGTAAGCCTTGAGCAAGTCTTACATTTAATGATAAAATGTTGGAATATTTATCTTGAGAGGATGAAACAGATTTACTGTGATTATAATCACCACTTCTAATCAGCCGTGAGGGACAGGCCCTGACCACTTTATTAAAGCAAGGAAAAGAAATATTACATATAAAGATTGATGAAACAGGAAAACTATCATTATTTAATGATCATGTTCCATTTTACATAAAGATACAAGTAAATTTACAATGAACTTTATTAAAAAACCACAGCACTTAATGCATGCAAAAACACTATATAAAAATCAATTGCATTTTTATTTAACAACCACAAAGTACAAATACAATAAACGTTTTAAACATGCCATTTGTAATACCATACAAACATTAAAAATTAGGGTTAAATCTAAGGTATAACGTTCATGCCGTCTAACCAGAAAAATTAAAAATATCTGTTCCAAGAAAAATATAGTTAATCTGCATAATTAGCAGACATGGTGTGTCCAGAGAATGTAAGATCAGAATTATGGAGATGTTAATGTTCTTCAGACTGATTTCTGGATTTTATGGAATTCCAATCACAATCTCAGTAGTCTCTCCTATTCCTTATTTAAGGGAGAATGGACAAGAAAACAATTTTCAGGGTCCAGAAATCATCAGCATACTCTTAGGAAATAATTAGGAAAACTTGCACTTCCACATATCAACTCAGTGACTGTGAATGTGCAATAGTTACGGGAGGACAGACAAATAGAGCATGTGACAGAGACCTCAGAAGCAGCCGTCAGTGTGCGCGAGGATGTGGGTACGTGTGTTTGATTCATGACAACGTGGTAGTGTACTGCAGTGCTGAAGGGATGTTCTTTTCAATCAATTGTACATTTACGTTACTTATTTGTATGAGAAAATAAATCTTGATTTTTACTTCATACCATACACAAATTAATATTTCAGCTGAATTGCACACCTAACTTTGAATAAGTAACAATGTCACTCTTAATAGGAGAAAAAAATTTCATGGCTTTAAGTTAGGAAATTAAAGGGATTGTAAAGGTACTCACCATAACAAAAACAACACCTGGGTGGTGCCTGTGGCTCGGTGGGTAGGGCACTGGCCCCATATACCAAGGGTGGCAAGTTTGAACGCGGCCCCAGCCAAACTGCAACAGAAAATAGCTGGGCGTTTTGGTGGACACCTGTAGTTCCAGCTACTTGGGAGGCTGAAGCAGGAGAATGGCCTAAACCCGGGCGTTGGGGCTTGCTGTGAGTTGTGATGCCACGGCATTCTACCCAGGGTGACAAAAGTGAGACTCTGTCTCTAAAAAAAAAAAAAAACTTCATGCTATCAAAATTAAAACTTCTCTTTCTCAAAAGGCACTACTAAGAGACATAAAGTCAAATTATTGGAAGAGAGGATATGTTTACAGTTGGTAATATATTATTGAAAAAAAATACACTGGGCTGGTGGTTCATGCCTCTAATTGTAGCACTCTAGGACGCCATAGTGGGTGGATTGCCTGAGCTCACAGGTTTGAGACCAGTCTGGACCAGAATGAGACCTTGTCTGTAAGGGATCTCTTAAAAAAGCACTCTAGGACACCATAGTGGGTGGATTGCCTGAGCTCACAGGTTTGAGACCAGTCTGGGCCAGAATGAGACCCCGTCTTTAAGGGATCTCTTAAAAAAAGCTAGGTGTTGTGGTGGGCACCTGTAGTCCCAGGTACTTGGGAGACTGAGGCCAAGAGTTTGAGGTTGCTGTGAGCTACGATGCCATGGCACTCTACCAAGTGTGACAAAGTGAGACTCTGTCTCAAAAGAAAAGCAAAAAAAAAAAAAGAACAAAATGAAAAACCAAAGAAATAGGCCAGGTGCAGTGGTTCACACTGTAATCCCAGCACTTTGGCAGGCAAGGCAGAAGGATTGCTTAAGGTCAGAAGTTTGAGACCAGCCTGGGCAACATAGGAAGACCTCTGTTTCTTATACAAAATAAGAATAAAAATTTTTAAAAAATCAAATTATCCAGACCTGAGATATAGCACTTGCTTATAGTACCATCTACTCAGGAGGCTGAAGCAAGTTTGAGATCACAGTAAGCTATGGTCACATCACTGCATGCTAGCCTTAGTGACAGAGTGAGACGTGTTCTCAGAAAAAAGTAAAACAAGACAAAAAAAAACCCCCCAAAACCAAATACGTCCTCTGTATTTATAAGAAAGTGATATGAGGCATTAGCAAAACATAAGAATTAAAATTATATTGCAAATGTTCAATAAACATAAAGCATAAAAAGTGCTGAACCTCAAGAGTAAACTAGGAAATCAATGAGAGAGTACCAGAAAAACCCTGATTGACTAATACTGTGTTTCCCCCAAAATAAGACACTGTCTTATATTTATTTTTTCTCAAGAAGACACACTAGGGCTTATTTTCCAGGAATGTCTTATGCTCTGCACCATAGGCTGCATAGCCACGCCCATCACTAGGTCTTATTATCAGGGTAGGACTTATATTTAACAAATGCATAGAAATCCTACTGGGCTTATTTTTGGGTAGATCTTATTTTCGGGGAAACATGGTAGTAGGTCAAATGACCCAGCGCAGGAAGAATTTGTGCAGATGGAGAGTTATGGTGGCTCTTCTGCCTTAAGTTGGACAATCCTTTAACATTTTTACTACTGTTAAATAGATCCATAATGATGGCCACTCTGCCTCCTTGGTGTGTAACTCATAGAAATGCGTGCAGATGTGAATCAAAAAACAAATATGGCAACACTCACAGCTCCCTTACTTCTGTAAGCCCCAAACTAGGAGCAATTCCAGTCAATAGCTTCAACTGTAGAATAAATAAACTGTGGTATAGTCCCATGTGGGGAGACCACAGAGCAAAATAAATAATAGAATTAGCACTTCCCAAAGCACTGATTAGATCTCACAGTCGTACTGAAGAGAAGAGACAATATAAACAATTTCATTAATATTTATATCAAGCTTAAAATAGACAAATGTTTAGTGCTACAAACTAATACAAATTACCAAGATAAAATTATAAGAAATAGCAAGGAATTAATTCCTGTAGAAGTTAGGGATGCCATTGCAATGTAGGGGCTGAGCTCTGCAGGGTTTGCTGGGCCCTTCTGGATGCAAAGTTGCCTTCTCAGTTCGGGGAGTGTGATGAAAGGGTTGTCTGTTACCCCTGCCTGTCTATTTGTTAAGATGTGTGGTTTTATCTTCTGTTTTTCTCTGCAAAAGAAACTGTGGTGTCTTCCCAGTTAAAATTCTTCATATTAACAAAAGATCACCTAAATATAAAAAACTGTAACAAAAACATAAGCAAAAGAAAGGTAAATATTTGGAATGAAAAATAAGTATTTTATTCATTAGCAATAAATGTAAAGCAGCATAGTGATATCGAGACATCAGCTTTATTTAAACTGAAAGGACAAGAAAAATAATCTAATGTTCATCTTTTTCCAAACCTGGCTGACCCTTAAACCGGATTAGAAAAGTTAAAATAATAAAAATTGATAATCATTATTTTTGTTACATCTCAACTGTAAATGTATATGCCCAGATTGGAATTGGGATTCTTTATAAAATAAATGTCTCTATTGCTTAAATCTTAAGTCAAAAATAAAGAAGCTTAAATTTAATTTGATCAATATTTATAAAAGTTTCTTGACTTAATTTCAGATTTCTAGAAGTTAAGCTGTCATTCCTCATCTTTTTTTCTTTGTTTTCAAAAAAGTTGCTTTCTATCTCTATTTTTAAGAGATAGAATATGAACTTCTCTCTTTTAAAGAAACCCACCAGATTTTGGTATTTTGACTTTTTCTCCTTTTGTGTCATTAGAAACTTACCTAGAATCGCTGTAGGAGTTGTAGGAAAACAATTCAACATTCACAGGATAGTAACAGTTACAGTAAGTAAAAACAGGCCCACAAGCCCATGGTGGATGGGTCCGTTCACTGGCTTAACGTGAATGGTGATTCTCGTCCTGAGCTCTCTGCTTTTGACCAGTGGATGGAGAGCATGTCTGTGCATCAGGTAGATTTTCTAATATTTGTGCTATTTTTGTTTCTGAGATTTGAAGCTACAGAAAATAAATTTTCTATCTATTAATATTATACCTCTTAGAGCCTGTGCCCTAAATGTCTCTGTATCCCAGAACACTTGGAATGTGAAGGGCTGAACTGTCCGTATCTCACTTTATCATTATCACGAGCACACAAACATACCCAGAACTGCAACCATCCCCTTGGTAAAGATTACTTTTCTGAAACAAATCCATTCATCCCCATCAAGCGATAAGATAAAGTCTGAAGGTGTAGAATGAAGAGGCTTAAATCTTATAATAAATTCTTAAAGGATGTTTTGCATTACAGGAAGCTGCTGCTGGCCTGTGAACTGTGTGGGGCCGAGACTAAGACAAGGTGCCTGGTGAGAGCCTCAGCGTGAACTGAGCAGGCTCCCCGCGAACACCAGCTCAAATTGATTTATTGTTTAGGTCTTAGTCGGAGAAAAAAGAAATGCTAAGTGGTTTTTGCCTTCTCTTTTGCATAATTATGTGTTAGACTCTATAAAGAATTTTTTAAAAACAAAAACATTAAAAAATTACAACACTCTTAAAGTACGTGAATGTGAACGTGGCCCCAAAGCAAATCTGAACCCCGCAAGTTCTGAGTGCCCTTGGCCCAGACACCTGGTTCTCTGCGGCTTGGCACGTCCAGATGCAGAGGCATAAAGAGGTAATGTGCATCTGTAACAACCACAGGCTGTTCTTAACTTTAAAAAAAAAAATTCAGTCTGTTAGATACTCATAGTATGTTCTTTCTTACTACATTAGTCTCTCATGAAATATCTTCAAGTTAGAAATAAAGAGAAACTGTGTTTCTGTGTGGGTGTGGACAAATGGCCGTGCAGGCTTCTCTTTTTTTTTAGACGGAGCCTCAAGCTGTCCCACTGGGTAGAGTGCCGTGGCATCACAGCTCACACAACCTCCAAATCCTGGGCTCAAGCGAGTCTCCTGCCTCAGCCTCCCAAGTAGCTGGGACCACAGGCGCCCGCCACAACGCCTGGCCATTTTTTGGTTGCAGCCATCATTGTTGTTTGGTGGGCCTGGGCTGGGGATTCGAACCTGCCACCTTAGGTGTATGTGGCTGGCGCCTTAGCCGCTTGAGCCACAGGAGCCGAGCCTGTGCAGGCTTCTCTTAGTGCTGTCGGACCTGTCATCCTCTCCCGGAGGAAGGTAACGAATCACTCCATCTGAGGGTCTGCCCCGCCTTGCCTTCGGATGGTCCATCTTCTCCTTCATTCTTCTGCTGTGCACTTTGTCACTTCATCAGCTGCTATAGAGCGTGTGATAGAAAAACTATGTTTTTCTTGACAGTAAGAATTTTCAAGTGATCTGTCTTCTCTAAATACTTGAATATTTGCTCCGGATTCTTCCCAGTGGTGGTAAACTTTCAATAACAGTGCAAGAATATCTCCATACAGAAGGTCTAACACATCCTGAAGTAATAAACACAATTGCTGATCTATTTAGGAGTTTGCGAAAAATGTATAAACCCAGAGGTCTTGATGGAGGCAATCAACCAGGAATGTACAATTACGTGCATCCCGATGCTTCATAGTTATGGCATGATGGAACAGTTATTTCTTAACAAATGCTAGATATTTATGATATATGGTATTGATAATAGCGCATAGATATTTATGAGCTACTCAAATAGCATTTTTTTCATAATCAATTTTTGTTCCTCGATTAGAACGACACAGATTTCAGCTTAAGTTGTTGATACTTGTGCAAGGCAAACATAAAAATTATTGTATCTAAAAATACGTCATGCATGCACGTTCAGAATATTCACCACGTTTTCTTCCGTCTTTGTCTAGTTTCTCAGGTGCATTCACCACTTCTTCAATGTTATACTAGGCTGTAATTTGAAATTCTTCAAACTTTATAACATTTATCAAAAAAGATTTACTTTTGATCATTATTATACTTTATACCTTTTCCATTCAACTAATTATTGTATTAAACCGTAATTTCAATATTTTTTACAGAAATTTTATTGGAATTTCAACAAATAAATTGCTTATACAGTGTTGACTGCAACTTATTTTCTTACTAAAAATACAAAATGACCAATTACCAATATACCCTTAATAATTTTTAGATATATGAGTTCATTTTATAATCAATGTTGTAATTTAACCTTCTACGAAATAAAATCTTACATGAGATTTCTCATACTTTAGGTATTATGAACATGGGTATTAATCAGTAGTTATCAGGGATCATGTATATTGTTCAAATGATACAATAAATTTATTTAAATGTATTATTTAAATTTTTCTGATTACAAAATTTAGCTTTAAAATGTAAATGACATAAATGAAATGAAATGAAAAGTCCCAATACTACAACACATTGATGGCCTCTAATATCTTAGAGTAATGTTTATTTCTTATGAGGTACCTGTGTATCTATATCTATACATTTATATCTGTTATCTGGCTATTTATATGTATGTATGAAGTTGGGACCCCCTGATTGCTTTAAAACTTATGCTTATGGGAGTAATTGCAAAATCTAAGATTAGAGATCTGGGACTCTATCAGCCATCAAAAACTATGTATCTTTAAATCTTTTAATTTCTTTGTCCCTTCTGAGAAAAAAGATTTTCAAAAAAATAATTTTTGTAAGTAAACATTTTTAGTGGCTGGAGAAACACACACAGAAACATTGATCATCAGTGGTTAAATCGTTTGAACTTATCCCTGGATAATTTGCTATTTAATGATAAGTTTGAAGAAACGTCTGTATTCCTATAATCACACAGTCCAGAAAGACCTGATATGACACTGACGTCCTTGCTAGAGCAGCACCTCTTGGATACTAGTGAGCTTACGAATCGAATCCTGCTGGGTAGACCCTGGTCAGGCCACCCTGCTCAGCTCTCCTTAGGTCAGTACATGGTTGGATGAAAGTGTCCACAGTCATGGTGTAAGATGGAGTGAATACACAAGGACACAGGAGGGTATCACGATACCTCTGCATTATGTCCCAAACTGCAACCAATAGTGTGAGTTGGTACAGAAGGCTCAGGATGAAAAGTGGATATTAGAGCTGGGCTTTATGACTTACAAGAGAAGTTTTGTACACACAAACAAATTTTGCTCAATGTTGAGGGTGGCCAGTTGCCCTAGAAACACCCTGTAGACAGCATTTATGTCTCTGGTAGGCCTTCATGGTGCATAGGTAAAACACCACCAGATCAACACCAGCCGCGTCCTGGAACTAAACGGGATGCTTGACAAGCCAGGCTCACCCGAGCTGTCTGTACCAACTCACTGTATTGGTTGTAGTTTGGGACATAATGGGGAGTGTCACAATGCTCTTGTGATGTTGTAACCCAGGCACTTTTAAATCATGCTGAGAACCAGCTATGTAGCATAGGCTGTATGTGAGTGGTTTATTAGCAGTGTGCAATCCTACACTCAAACCAATACAATCCTATTTTATCCTGGTTTCTTCTATAGAATTCAATGGTGTGGTAGTTAAAATGGACTCAGGGAAACTTTTACTAGGGGACTATAGACAAGGTGTAAAAGTGGTAATGGGACAGAAGTGCGTGTGAAGACAAGTGTAAGAAGAGCAACTACACTCACTTTTCATACAAAAATTACAAGCTCATTTTCATAATGTTCACTTCAAACAGTATAAGTTTATGTATTGCAAGATTCTAAGTTTAAATATTTGAAAAAATAGGGATGGTTGACAGGAAGTAAGGTTTAAAGGCAACTTTAGGCAAGGAATTGAAATAACTGTATTTACTATCTATAAATGCTGAAGGAGAATAGTGGCCTTGAAAGAGCAATGTCTCAATATCATTAGAGAAGCAGATAATGTATAAAAATAAATTTCTCAGGGAAAAATCTTGATCACGGATATGTTACCAAATAGACAAATTCCTATGCATAGACTATTTCAAGTTTCTTATGTGTAATCAATTTTGTGTTAGGAATAATACAATCCTTGTTGACTTAAAGCTTATTATCTGCTTCATCAGTGTTCCAGAAGCTTCTTTCCTCTCAGGTTCTCTCACTTCTGCAAGTACCAACACCCACCGTGGGTTTGGGGAGACCTTAGGAACAAGACTGTGGAAGCAGAGAAACAGAAGAAAGAATAACATGATATAGGGTGGTGCCTGTGGCTCAGTGGGGAGGGTGCCAACCCCATGTACGAAGGGTGGTGGGTTCAAACCCAGCCCCAGGCAAACTGCAACAAAAAATAACCAGGTGTGGTGTTGTGGAGGGCACCTGTAGTCCCAGCTGCTTGGGAGGCTGAGACAAGAGAATCGCCTAAACCCAAGAGCTGGAGGTTGCTGTGAGCTGTGATGCCACAGCACTCTATGGGGGGGCGACAGAATGAGACTCTGTCTCTAGGGAAAAAAAAAGAAGATAATACAGATTTTGCTAGCTATTGCTATCCTGGATGAAATATAGTAATAAAGAAGGTGATTGGTGATCAAAATATATTCTCAGATATTCTGTCACCATCCATTTCAATCTAGTAAAAGAGATAATTACTTTTTAAATTAATTCACAAAAGAATGTAGTATAATAAAATATGCAAAATATATTTCACATTTCTCCTGAGTGGTGCTAAAAATTCAACTCCAGCGAAGTGCTTCTACCTGTGGTTTGATTCTGCACAGAGGAATTTAAGCATCTGTTGTTTACAGCCAAGATATTTTTACTTGGAAAATATTAACAAAGTCAGTACTTTTTAATAAATAAATCAGTACAAGGGGTGAGCGTGTTACTTTGTGTTGCTGTATCAAGTTATATGCCTCCATAGCAAAAAAAATCCTGCCATAATGATTTCCAAAAATCTTGATTATTTTTCTTACTTGAGGGAAACAGTTTCTCAAATAATGAAAACTCAAAGTTTTCCATATTTTTGATTTCTGTTTAATATGAGGGTACATACAGTTATATCACATGGCTTCTAATTATAAGGTAAAGTTTAAGTTGTAGCCATGTTCCTGATTTATAGCCTTTTTACAAATGGGATGGAAACTCAATGTGTTGTATTTATTCTAATAAACAAATGAACAAATTGGAACACAAACGTTTAAAAAGTATCTTGTTAGCCAGTACACACTGTGTTTGACGTTTGATGTGGGATTGCAGGTTCTTTTTAAGATAGCACGTGATGTTACATACCCTTAAAGGATATGCGAACCTCCACTGTCAAGCAAGGAGTGCCTAAGAGACTTGTGACGTTGGTTTGTAGCAAAGATCTCATCCTGTGACACCTTTTTCTCCACCTAGAAATGACAGATGTATGAGTTGTCACCAAAGCATGGTGTTATGGTTTGAGTAAGTCCATTGTGTCTTCAGAGCACTAGAACAACTAGTGCTCTCGACTCAAGGATGGAAAGCAATGATTTTCCTGAGTCAGAAATTCAAAGTGGGCACAGAAGGGTGGATCATCGCTGCCTATCGTGCCTGATGCCTCAGTTAGAGGTGTCTATAGAGTCCCATTTGGAATATTCTGAAGGTTTCTTCATTCCATGTTTGTGCCTGGCAGTTGATGCTGAGGGGACTCAAACAGCTGGAGGCTGAGCAGGTGGGCTGCTTGGACACGAGTCTTTTAAAGGTCTGGCCTGCTGGTTTCACCATGAGATGGTTCCTGGGCAGCTGGATTAGCCAGGTGGAACCTCTTTGGTCATCTCACACCGCATCACAAAGCACGGGGACTCACTCCCAGGGGAGTCTTGGTATTTGAAGGGCATACTATGTGCTGCCTATATTCAAGGAGGGGGAATTAGACTCCACCCCTTTATCTAGGACGGGTCAAAGATGGCTTTTAAGCTGTCATATGTTACTGGGAGAAAATTCATGTATAATTACAACAAGGAAGTGGGGACAAAGAGACGAAATGCTTTTCAGTCTCTGTGACTTTTTTTCACTCCACTGAAAAAGAAAAAGTAATTGCATGACATCACCCAGAGTCTTGAGATAAAAGAGAGAGGCAAGTTATTTTGAGAAGAGAAAGCTGTGATTAGATCAGGCAGAGCAAGACTGATCCATTTCTGTCTCTCCCTCTTAACATGACTTGTTTGGGAGGATAGGAATTTCCCAATTCTGCAAGGATTTAAAGAAATAGTTTAAGGCAAGTAGAGGCTTAAGAAGTCAGCTCTACCTCGGATGTTAACTTAATAAATGCAAAGAATGTCGCCTACTCGTAGGTACCCTTATATGAATTGAAATTTTAAAAAGAGAATTCAGGAAAAGTCATACGTAACCCTTACTTTCCTTTGCCTTTACAGAAAAGAAAGGGAGGTTATTCAAACATTTTTTTGACAGATGCAACGCTTTGGGTTTTCTTATTCTTTTACTCATTTTTATGAATAACATTAACCTGTCAATTAGCGACATGCACACTAGAATGGAATGTCTCCTAATATTTGATGATAAAGTTCATGAAACATGAGGGAAATTGGCTAACACATGTGTCAAAAATTTGTCTCTAAAGTGAGAGATTCTTGTGAATTATTCATAAAGGTCTCAGATTTCACCTTTGCCTCCTGTGCTAATCATCGTAACTGCAGGGGACTATCAAAAAAGAACACTGCAGACCTCTGACCTCGGCGCTTATGAGTCTATACATGTTAAAATTATTTGGTCAGTTTGTACCTCAAACAAAATAAGCAGAAATATCTGAGAAAAGCCTCCAAAGCGAGGAAGCTTAAAAACTCAGAGGTCGCAAAGGGATTCCAAGGTTTTTCATAAGTCTTAAATGTAGAAACATAAGCATATGAAAACTGGTAGCGACTTTAATTATATACCAGTCTAAATGGCTTCACTGGTAAATTCTGACATCAAAATTGAGAAATGAATAAGGCTAAATTTATACAAATCACTTCAGGAAAAAATGAAAGAGGAATTACTTCAAAATTTGTTCCAAGAGGCCAATCTACCTCTCATAACAAAACCCAAGGAGGGCTCGGCAAAATAAATAAATAAATACATACCTAAAGAAATAAAATTACATTTAACAATTACAAATAAGTATTGCTTAGGAACATGATGCGTGTGTCTAAATTCTCCTGTGTATTTTATAGTATGAGTGTTGCCTAAATGTAAATTGTAACTTCGTAGCCCCGAATTTACCTGAGAGGGTTCCAAGGGATTCAATTAAAAACAAAACAACAAACACCATTTTAAACTGTTGGGTAAACTATCCGACCATAGTTATCATCCGTGTGGTATTTATAAAAGTAACGCATGGGATGGCAGAAGTTTTAGATTCTGAAACGTATTTTACAAAGAAACAAAACAGACAGAACAATGAACAAAATGTTCAGGGAAAACTGTTGGTCGTCTGTCGTCTCCCGTATGTTTAACTCAGAAATAACTCAAAATTGTTTCTTCAGAAATGAGAAGGATGTTCACGTGTGATTAAAATCAGAGCTGCTTCACTGCTAATAAAACGTTTGAATAGCTGCCTTTTTTGGTTAAGCACGGCATCATTTTATACAGCAGTGCGCTCATGGTATATTCTTGTTAACTTTTGTCCTACGGATAATGGTCATTCAGAACTAAGTAACACCTTTACATGTTGTTAATCCATTGTGGAAATCTTAGCTTTAGACACAGGCAATTTTTTATCCTTTTTCCCCACCAAATTATGAAGAGGATGCTGAAGGATTGGATGGAAGTTCCCTATACAGAAAATAATATCTGAAGATCCACATGTATGCTCTCATATTACACATGACATTAGCTGATACTTGAACGCAAATCTTAGACACATCTAACCACACTGATGGTATGAACAGGAGAAGGGTTCAAGCCCTTTCTAACACTCCCTTTGATGGACATTCTACATTATAAAAGTAGGTTAACTGTTACGATAGGTTTAACATTGTATTTCAGCTTTGTTAGCTAGAAATTTAATGCTGTTATCTATTGTAAAAAGTTCTTTTAAAGGGAGAAAAACAGTAACTTTCCTAAATATGAGAAAGATGTGACAAGCACATGCCAGAGAAAATTCACATAGTGTATGAATGTATCTCAGAATAAATAATAATAATAATAATTCCCTCAATGCCCTGTTGTTATGGGTATTAAATCATGAAAGATGGAGGCTAAAGGAGTTATTAAGTGGGGAAATAATAAAGAAAGGTTGAGTGCGGCTGATGGATTAGAAGTGCTTCCAAATTTTCAGTGCCTTGAAATCTGGGCTAATATTCACCATGGACATGGACATTAGCCTTCCATTTTTATCAAAAGGGAAAGAGAGAAACAAACAAAGACAGGAGGAAGTTAGTGACGCTGTTGGCCGGGGCTGGGGCCCTGCTCAGGTGGCTGCTAACAGACGTGATTCCTCCCTACCTGTCTGTCCACGTGGCTCATGTTCTCATGACAAAGCTGTTGCTTCCTCAGGGAGAAGGGATGGGAGAGCAGGAGAGAACCCGCAGTCCTTCCTAAGCCCACAGTTGAAGTGGCACATTTCTCTTGTATCCCCTAGGTTGTGAGGTTCACTCCCACTGCAATGTGTGAGCACCAGGATAGGATCCCTGGGGCCATCCTGCGTTCTGGACAGCGGAGGAAGCATGCTGAGGTCCAAAGGGCTATCATCATAGAAGTCATCAGTAAAGTACATATGGAAAAGACAGCAATAAATCAACTGAAAAAGTGATTAGTGTGGAGAGCAGGCTTGAGATAAACACAGTGAAAGCATAGGAAAAAGAAAAGACAGAGTAAAGTAATTAGAAATTTAAAAAACATTGAAGAATAGGGTGGCACCTGTGGCTCAAGGAGCAGGGGGCTGGCCCCATATACCAGAGGTGGTGGGTTCAAACTTGGCCTTGGCTCCAAAAAAAACTGTTAAAAAAAAAAAAGTTGAAGAATAACGCACACATCGTGGACTACCACAGTAATGGAATCTAACAAAAGGTAGAGAGGAAAAAAAATTAAAATTACAGTATATGTTAGAAAATTGCCCCGAAGGAAGCATTCTAGATATACAAAAGTGAAGACTGAATAAACTATGGTGTATCCATCACAGTATCCAGGAAGTGACTTTGGGACTGGGAATGAACTCTAACTGGGCGTGACGGAGCTTCCTGGAGAGACACAAATGTTCACAAACTGACTGATTTACTGCGATGTCTTTCCCCTCTGTGAAGTTATTACAGTCACTGAATTTGCACCTGACATGAGTGGATTTTACATGATTTAAAAACTACTTCCAATTACGTAATGAGTGTGCTCTACACTGCTCCAATGATGGTCACAGTGAAAGCTCACACGTTACTACTACGTGGCATGTCCACGTAGCAAACCCACACTTGTACCCCTACATTTATAGAAATAAGAAAAGATTATATTAGTGTATTTGTTGATACAGACCTAATGTCCTATTTTTCTGTGAAAAAAATGTCACAAAACAATATTTACAGAACACTAACAAGTTTGCAAAACTTGAATTATGTGCTCTTTTATTATATCTACACCATGTCTAGACTCACTCTTCATGATTTAACCTGGTCTTACGACTTCAAATATTATCTAAATGTATATTACTACCAAATGTGTTTCCTTATCCCTGCCTTCTTTTTGACCTTCATCTTCAAGTTGATTTCTCAGCCTCTGTGTTTCATGTTTCTACTCAATAATTCATATTGTCTTCTCAAATGTACCTCTCAAGTTCAGCATGTCCAGGTCCAGAGCTGACTCTGGTCTGTCTTACCTATAGCTTCCTCCCTCTCCATGGATGCTGTGTCCATCCTGCAGTAGCTCATGACAAAACCCTGGGGTCAGTGCGAACACATGTCTCTAGTGCCACACAGCCAGTCTGTTGGCTCGACCTCCCAAATATTGGAAATAGCCCATGTCTGCTTCCCTCCCGCCTCTGCCCCGGGTACTCCCTCTCCTGCGTTATCCTACAGATTCCCGACGAGTACTCCTGCTTCCACAGCTGTTCACCACACTCTGCTCTCAGAAAGGCCCTTCTGAAATGGGGCAGGGCCTGTAGTCCCAGCCAGTTGGGAGGCTGAGGCAGAAGAATCGCCTAAGCCCAGGAGTTGGAGGTTGCTGTGAGCTGTGACTCCACTGCACTCTACCGAGGGTGAAAAAGTGAGACTCCGTCTCTACAAAAAAAAAAAAAACCTGAAATGGGGCAGGCCATGTTCCCAATGTGCTCAAAATCTCGCCACTCCAGCTGTTCACTTCTCTCTGAATAAAGTCAAATTTTGGCACTATCCTTGCCTCACCTATGTTAATTTTGGCAGTAATATAGCTAGTTTTGACAGAGGAACTTTATCAAAAATGTAAGGATCTTCACAAGGTTGCATAGCTAATATCCTTTCCACCAGATGAGATTTATAATTCTGCACTTTCCAGGTGCACTGAAACAAAGCAGAAACGTAATTTAACAGCTCACAGAGAACTCTCTTACCCTGGCCATGGCTGAACAGAAAAGGTTCATTATGCAAATTAATTCGCTTTACATTCAGGTGAAATCTTTGTTTCCACTTGCTGAATTTTGAAAGCTGGACTGAAGCTGTCCATGGTTACCTGGTCCTAATAACTTTCCAAAGAAAACGTTGCATTATCAATGATTTATTAAGGGAATAGAAGAATGAACTCAGGGTTCGTGAGAATTAATGCACCTTTACTCTGCTTCTGTTTTGTTTTGTAAGGACTTTGAGAAAGGAAGGTTACAGGTTCATCCAGGTTCCCACAGTAACAGGGATGTAAAAAGCAAGTGATGAGATACAAACATCAAAGCAAAGCAGAAAATATTTAATGGGACTTTGAGGTTTAGTTACCTTTTATGCATTTGAAAGCTATTATGTAGGAGTAAGAGAAATGTCAGCTGATAGGTGAGAAGTCGATGCTAGTTCCTTAAATTTCCATTTATTTACCTCTCCACACACACAAACGCACAGCCATACACGTCTGTCCAGACCCATCCACGCAAGAACATATATATTGCAACTGGAAATTTTGAAATTTTCCTCATTGAGTTTAATTCCGTCAGGTTATTGCAAGAATTGAGGCATATAAGCACAAAAAATAGCTTTTTTTCTTTATTTTTGACCCATCTTCTTTTTAAAATTTCTCACACTCAACTTCAAACTATCAAAATAAAGCAATAACACTAATATACGCACAAGAAACATTGAGTAGTTAGAAGATTGCCATGGTGATGGATGTGCACACTGTCATTTTGTTAAGATGTGTGTCATTTTAAAGAGCTAAAAGGATATACAAATAAAAAGCACAAAAGGGGAGACACTTGAGACCCTTGATCGCAGGGGGAGCTTTCACATTCAAGTTCATACAATATTTTTTTAAATTTGCAAAATCATGAAGGATTTTACACTGTATTTGTACTTTCATGTCTTCTTCAAATACAGTTTTAACCAGCCATCCTCTAATTCACTATCAGTTTACAGCACGGTCTGTGGTGTTTCATTCTCCACGTCTTAGAGAGGTGACTTTGTTCTGAACAATATCCACCCTGCCTCCCGCCAGAGTCCAGCTGTATTATGTCACGTGAAAAGGTCACTTATACAAAAGCATTCCTTTTTGTTTCCTTTTGTTTTGTTTCAAATGAGAAGTTAGATGACGTTCAGGGTCGGTGATTAAGAGGCAGAGAGAGAGACAGGGCACAAAGCCCCGTGGAGTGAAGTGGCAACACCGTCCCTGCTTCACTGTCACACAAGCCCTTTAATTCCTCCCACCTTTGTCTTCTGATTGATAAACCTTAAATGGTGAGGAACCAACAGCCTGCAAGGTCCACGCCCGCTCTCCCAGAGCTCTCTGTGCGGCCAGTGATCATGAATACTGCGATGGTGTGTCTGCCCCAAACCTCAGACTCTAGTCTGCAGTGAAAGTTCTTTGATTTTTTGGGGTCCCCTTTTTTCCTAGTGACCCTTCTGTACAGGGTGGGCACCTCAATGAGGAGGCCTGAAGACATCCATGATTTTACTTTAATGTTTTCAAAATTTGTCATCAACTTGTCATTTCCCATTAGAGTTGAGAGTTGACAGAACTACATAATTTTAAAAAAATGGAAGAACATTTTGAGAGACCCTCATTTTCCAAAAAGCAAACTTTCACTCATCAGGACAAGAGTTAAAGAAAAAAAAATACATTATCCTAAGACGTTATTCAAGCAACTGATAATAGCTAAATGATTTAATAAAAAATTATTTTATCATGCACCTACTATCAATTAATCTTTAAGTCCAGGCAAATCCTGATGGAATGATATTGATTTGATGTTCAGGCTTTCAATGCCTGCACTGTTCGATAGGTACACACTGTCATAGCATCCTCTGTGCGAGACAGATCTCCGTCTGGCATTGCTGGTTAGGTAGGGACGGGGCTACACCTGGGGGGTTCACCATGACTTGTCTTTCCTGTGACACCTTGCATTGAAATTGACACTGAACTGTGCAGGTAGATGCGCTATTTTGAGCATCCCTGGTCCTACTTGAACCTCATGGGAGTGCTACGACCATGAACATGACTAATCAAGAATTAGGTACAGTTTCATTCCTCGAGTAAATGACACCCCTTGGCTCCTCAAAAATTCTCCAGAATTGGGCTTAGTCTGTTCTATTATCATTCTTTCATTTCTAGAAGAAGAGGGTGAAGTTTAAATTATAGAAGAATAAATGTTTTACTTACAATAAAGACGCTCATACTCTCAGATTTTAGGAAAACAACCTTTACAATTTCTTGATTTTATGGCGATCAAAAATTAAATCTCAATAAACCAAGTGCTGAGTTTGAAAGTTTACATCAATTTTTTTGCTAAACACAACTTTTAAACCAAAAATCGTAATTAGAACATATTAGTAGGTGCTTAGAGATTTATTTTCATGTTGCTTTCTGACTTTTCCTTCTAGTGAAGGGAGCATGGGGTGGACAGCAAGCCCTGTCTGGACACTTTGCAGCCCTCACAGACACAGTGCACAGATGCACCCACACACCGTCACTCACTGCAGGGGTCACATGCAGGGTCCTCTGGCCATAGGTTTCATCTCCTTATACATATTTTATCTATATCTACTGCTGTTGCTGTTTATCTATTAAATATTCATATACTGCTAGCATATATTAAACATTTATCAAATTATGCTTACATAATTGTATGCTTAACTGTAAATATTCACCCACTTACCTATTTTCTTTTCTTTTTTTTTTTTTTTATTGGGGGTACAGTGTGGTGTTTTCATAGAAAATCCAAGACACTTCCATCAAACTGGTTAACATAGCCTTCATGTAACTTTCTTAGTTATTATGTCAAAACATTCATATTCTACTCATAGAAAGATTCACTTGTACCCTTGCAAGATGAACCACAGGAGTGAACCCTCAAATCCCTCTCCCCTCCCCCTCTTCCCCCTCCCTCCCCCCTCCCCATATCCTTAGGTTGTTATTAGGTTATACTTACCTATTTTCCAAAAGATGCATTTACTCATTTATCTATTTGGCCACTAGAATGATCCTTGACGGAAACACCAAAACTACTTGCAAATAGAGGCTAACGCAGAGTACCCTTAATGCATAGTATAGATGTAGTCTGTTTAATACACAGTGTCCATTTACACGTACACATATATACACATGCACATAGATGCATTCACAAAATGAAGCAAGTATCAAAGAGTCCCAACAGATGATACCGATAGTCTCGGTCTCAAATTCACATCAGGCAGGTATTTGTAACGTCTGTTTCCTCTACCCGCACCATAGCCACTGCGGGCCCAGGTAAGATCGTAGGTTTTCCTTAGTCCACTTAGGGTTACTTCTCCTGCTTGGACGTCCCGGACCCCGGGATCTGCTCTGTCTACACAGGAGAAGCTGCACATTGGGTCCACTCGTCTTCAGCACTAGGAAGGATAAGGGCGCAAATGTTAGCCCTGCTCACACTTTCCTTTAGTTCTATTAGACCTGGACTCAGGAATGCAAAACTACTCTCTGTCTAATCCTAAAGCAAAGGCAAGGATAGCAAAATAAACTCGAAGAAGAAGGTTTTGAATAAATCAAGAAACTCATTCTCTGCTGAACAAACAGATGGATGGGCTTGTTCAGAATACATTAATTTTCAGAAGAAAGGGCTAGCCAAGTGCAACCTTTTAGATCGGAAAGCTGTAGGCTTTGCTATTTCTCCCAGATTAACCACACTCTCTTGTTCTTATCCAGAGAGAATGACACCCAGAAAAGCATATGAGGGCATGTTCTGGAAAAGCAAGGAGTCATACGTTTTGTGACAACGAGAAAGCATTCTTCTTTTTCCTGAGTAGGAAGGTGGGGAGTTATTGAGGTGGGAGTACTGAAATACTCTCTTAATGACACAATGTGAGTTCTTTATACTGACATGGCAAAATTAGGAATAAATATCAAATGATAGCTGAGTTTATTGCATTTCAACATTTCTTTTAAATATGGCCAAATTGCAAAATAATCTTTTGTGGGTTCATAAAGATGAACACCATAATAAAAGGCAATGTAGTTCTGGTTGTGCAGGAAACCACCCTTGCCTTGAGCCTCACTTTCTTCTTCTTCTTTTTTTTTTTTTTTTTTGCAGTTTTTGGCCGGGGCTCCCACCACCTCCAGCATATGGGGCTAGCTCCCTACTCCTTTGAGCCACAGGCACTGCCCCTCACTTTCTTCTTTAGTAATTACATCCCATTTTTTATTCCTGTCACAAAGATTAGAAATTTCAGATTACCCTGCTGCTGTGCGTGGCCTTGTGAAAAAGATTTGACCAAAGTGATGTCCTCAGCATCATCTGCGCAGTCTCAGGCAGTTTCCTTAGACAATCAGGACACACTCTTCCTTCACTTCCAACTTCCTTCTTTGTGAAATATATTTATGACAGCTGAGTTTCAAGAGTTATTAAGGATTTTAAATTGCCTTTAAGAATGAAAGCTATGTGATCAAGTTGCAGAAATTTAGAAGCCCATGCTCTTGCCAACAAGGCTCTTGCCAACAAGATTAAGCACTTTTCCAGGACTGGTCTCCCTCGAGACTCAATTTTATTGTAGAATAGAATAAAGTTCTTGTTAATTTGTTTAAAGAGAGCCTAGATGCCTTTTTGTGGTTGTTGTTGTTGTTCCACAAGCTAACCTAATTAGATGTTATTGTTGATAGCACACAGAAAAGAAATCTTACTCAAATGATAGTAATTCTCTAAATTTCATAGAAGTATACCAGTAATATGATGATACCTTATAGTGGTATGGAACTTCAGAACTTTGGAAGTCAAGTAATAAAAATAGGATAAAATTTCACAGATTGTTTTCATGCCCTAGCAAAAATAATCATCAGTAGGCAAATTTAACTAAAATCTGAATAATTCTTTCTGTATAATGTCAAATGGATTCACTGTGGAGATAAACCCCAGTTATCGCAAGTAAGACTTCCTTTTATTGAATGTACTAAAGATATACCATCTCCAGACATTTGGCAATATAATTTAATAGTCAGCATAGTTGAAATTCCCTATGGGTATGGGGAATGTCATTCCCTGTGAATTCAGATTAAGTATTTTGGGTCCTCTTTTGGAACAAAACACTATTTATGTACATAACTAGGTAAAAACAGGCACATGGATTTTATAATAAAATTCTGGGCACTGATATTTATGGGTATAAATGAAACATCATCATGAATTATAAGGTAATGTATAAATTATAGCTTTAATACTAATGAGACTGGTAGAATGCTTTATGTAGTTGTCCTATATGCAAATTTCCTCACCCACAAGTGAATTATTTTGCTTGAGATTTGCTTGAATTCAATACAAAAGATATAAGAGGATTTGGGGGGTTAATTAATCTTAACTCTTTTTATAACATAGTACATTCATCATCATCAGTAATGCTATTTTCTAATACCCAGAGTAGAAAAATTCATCTTTGCTTGCACTACAGGAGGTGGCTAATATTGTGGTGACATATTTATTATACATTTAAATTGACATTATGCAAGGCAGTGCAATTTATCACCATTCAAGTTATTCTTTTCACTAAAAGTTGTTATCTCCTTTTAATTACCATGATTTCTGTACTATTAGGTATGCAGTACAGTGAATTAATTAGTCATTTTAGTAAAATGTGACTTTCTTAAAAGATAATCATTTAATGGAAAATTATGGCTTATCAGCAAAATATTAGCATTTCCTCTTGAAGTTAATTTCAAAGTTGATTTGTCTTAATAAAAGCCAGTTGAACACTTTTCATGTTCATGCTGTTAGTTCTATTGTGGTTTCCATTCCAAAATTAGATTATGAGCTGTTTTATCCTCCCTACTATCACACTCAAGGGATGTAATACTCCAGCCAGACAGACACACACACAATTCAATCTCACACATCGTTATTTTTCTGGGCAATTATGTTTACTAATTATACTAAAGTAAGTTCCCAGAAAGATCAATGATGGGCTAATAGGCATGTGATTTGTCCTAGGGCCCTTGAAAATAATGTCACTTTTTTCATTTTATCAAGAAAAAAAATCACCTCATTAACATTCAAAGATCTATTTCTGGTTATTCCACTGATTACAAATGCATGCCTACATTTAGGGTAAAATAGTTTATATAGAGAATTACATAATAATTTTCCAAATCACTGAAGTATAATCTTTAAAGGGAATAAGAAAAATACACTAGTAGACTTTCCAACTAAATTTGTCTGATTTTTCACTTTTTTAAACAACTTGATTACGGTATAATTTTACATACCATAAATTGTCTCTTTTTAAAAGCATACATAAAAGATATTTAGTCAATTCTCAGAGTCCTGCAGACATTACCCCATTTTAATTTTATTCACCACCCCAAATAAATAAGTAATTAGCGAGGAGGTAAAGAACCAGGAGAGAGACGCCTGGCATGGCAAAGCGTGACCCTGGTGGGTGGGGAAATAATATGCACTTGAAAATTCAACGTAGCTGAATAATGGGAAGCTTTTTTTCAGTTGGTGATTTTGACTTAATTCATTTTCATTATACACAAATTTAGTGATCAAGTCTCATTTGAAATAAAAATTAAAAAATTAAAAATCAAATGTCATGGGACTTTTAAAAATTCATAATCATTAGGTACTTAGTCCATTTTCGCTGAACATTTAGCTGATTCTGATTCAGTGTGACAGGGTAAGAGCTGGCAATTTGGAACTAATGAGCTCCTGGGTGATGTCCACGGGGTGGGGGCTTGCACCATGGACGCCACGTAGCTTTCCCAAACACTTCCACAGTTCAGTTCACAAAGCACGATGAACTCATGTGGACCAAAATGGAAAAATACTAATTTTCCACGTGCTTAATATTTAAATTCATATTTCATAAAGGGAAATTTAATTTTACATAAGAAAGGTTAAGAATCATAAAATATTTAAACATGTTATAATTTAATTATGACACAGCGATTTCAAATTATCATATTAAAATAGAGAGGAGCAGGTTCTTTACTGAAGAGTTACTATTCTGGTTTTTGGTTTTAGTGAAACTCCACGGATGTTGATACGTTGAACAGCATTCATGCACTTTGAATTAATGGCACTTGAGAGGGTTTTGTGCACCTGGTGAAATTCCAAGCACCATTTCAATTGTGTGGATCTTCAAGAATATAAATTGACATGCAGCTGCCTCCAAACGGTGGCTGTTAAACAAGGTGAGATCATAAAGTTCTGACACCTGCCCTCTTGACCAAGATTTCTGCTTATCGTGTATTCCCTTTATAATAAAATGTATGAAAATAAATTAATTCATGTTCTAAATTTGAATTTATGGACTTCTGTCAAGGTGTGTACTGTGGATTAGTTATACTGCGTAGAACTTTAACATCGTTCATAAAATGTGAGCTGAAAAAACACAAGAAGAACTTAAATAAAATGTTACAAATTGCTTCTTCTTTACAGTTGTATATGCACATTTATTTTGCTACAGATGTTAATTCTTAATAAATGTAACTATCTATGCTTGAACAGAATTCAAAATGGAATAGAAAGACATTTATGGGCCATCCTGGCTAGATTGGGCAGGAAAATTCAAAGATCAGAGAGTTAGAGTCGTGGAAAAGCAATACAAAACATAACCAAAGAAAACTGCTTTGTTTTGGAATAAATAAAAAAGAAAAAATTCAGACTATTGACCTAAGTCTGTATATCCTATAAAAAAAGATGTCCCAAGTGTAAAGGAAGGATGGCTAAGCAAGTGGCAGAGTTGTTGGTTGCCACGAAGTTGAAGAAGATGACCACAAAGGGCCACATATTCTCAATAATAGAGAGATGGAGTAATTTTTTAAATTTATTTATCTATAAAAAATTTATTTATTTATTTGCATCATAAGGGCTAGAGTGCAGTGGTATCATCACAGTCAAAGCTCAATGCATAGTAGGGCTGAAACTAATTTATACTTTTCTTTTTTTTTTTTTTTTTTGAGACAGATCCTCAAGCTGTCCCCCTGCATAGAGTGCCATGGCATCACAGCTCACAGCAACCTCCAACTCCTGGGCTCAAGTAAGTCTCCTGCC
This sequence comes from Otolemur garnettii, assembly GCF_000181295.1. Classification (NCBI taxonomy): domain Eukaryota; kingdom Metazoa; phylum Chordata; class Mammalia; order Primates; family Galagidae; genus Otolemur; species Otolemur garnettii. The sequence goes on from NW_003852422.1 coordinate 8,378,317, forward strand.
TCGGCCTCCCAAGCAGCTGGGACCACAGGCACCTGCCACAATGCCTGGCTATTTTTTGGTTGCAGCCATCATTGTTGTTTGGCGGGCCTGGGCTGGATTTGAACCCACCACCTTAGGTGTATGTGGCTGGTGCCTTAGCCACTTGAGCCACAGGCGCCGAGCCTAATTTATACCCTTCATATGAAAGCCCAAGAATTTGGAGAAAGGGGAAAGGGATGGCTGGAGGGAGGGGGATTGGTGGGACCACACCTACAGTGCATCTTACAAGGGTACATGTGAAACTTACTAAATGTAGAATATAAATGTCTTAACACAATAACTAAGAAAATGCCATGAAGGCTATGTTAACCAGCTTAATGAAAATATTTCAAATTGTATATAAAACCAGTACATTGTACCCCATGACTGCATTAATGTACAGAGCTATGATTTAATAAAAAAAAAAAAAAAACCTCAATGCAACCTCAAAACTCTGGGCTCCAGCAATCCCACCACATCAGCCTCCCAAGGAGCTGGGACTACAGGCAGGCACCTCCACACCAGGTTGATTTTTCCATTTTTTTGTGGAAAAATTTTTTCAATTAACACCAGGTTAATTTTTCCTTTTTTTTTTTTTTGTGGCCAATTTTCAATATTCTTTTTCGATGCTCAGGCTGGTTTGATCTTCTGGCCTCAAGGAATCCTCCCACCTGAGCCTTCCTCAGTGTTAGGGTTACAGGCGTGAGCCACCATGCTCAGCTAATGGAGCAATGTGATTACAAGTCAAAGCTGGGAGAGTAGTTCAAGAAAAGTATCCTTAGCAGCTGACTGACCAAGTAGGTCTCTAGGACTAAAACGTGCACTTCTTTGATTCATAGCACAGTTCGTAACCAACAAAAGCTACTAAGAAAATAATTGTTTTTCATAGTGTAGCCAGATAATTGCATGAGGGATAAAAATAAACACTATGCTATCTGAGTTTGAAATGATAAGTTTCTGTCAATGTAGAATAGATCATTTGGGTAGACCACTGCACTCAAGTTTGCTTTCCTCTTGATGAGTATGGAGACAGCTTTATTTTCACGGGGACAGCCTCTTGTCTGCACTGTGGGGGACTCAGTTCAAGTTGATTGCTTTATATAAGACTGACATTGTTTGTGGGCTTGAAGGACTTGAGCACTGAAACAGAGCAGGTATATAAGGAAGAAAATGTAAGTGTATTGTTTGATAGCATAATGGCTTGATTACCATCAAGGGATGCTCGGATACATAGGTCGCTCCGAAAGTTGCAAGGCAGACTGTGTTACGGCCATTATTTCACCTCTGAGAACACAGACAACAGCGTCCTTTCTGATTCACCTGGGCACCTTTCACCCTGCTCAGCTTATCTGCGTTGCCAGGGGGCGTCATTTGTTTCCACCTGGGAGGATTTCACGTTTCTTGCTTTTTGTATATCTCAAAACTTTCATAATGACCTCTTATAACCATTTATACCACTTAGTAAAATGATAGAAAGGCAGTGAAGTTTCAGAAATGATCCCTTGTGACCCCATGAAAGGAACAGATGGCAGGTCCTGTGGGAATTGATACTGAAGCTGCTGAAGGTTGACCCTGACTGTTTCAGGTGTTGAAGTAAACAATAATATGGTTACCAGAGATGCTTGCCCGTTACAACGGGAGGGTGAAGTGCAGTGGGACAGAGCGACTGCTTTCGGCAACAGCTGCAGACACTAATCAAACCGAACAGTGCTAATTAAAATTGGGAAAGATTACGGCAATGACAAAAAGTAAACAAATTCTATGGCATAACAACTGGTAAAAATGGCCTTTATCTGACAGACAGGCAGCCAGAGATACCATGTAGGATAGGAGAAAGGGAGATTAGGCAATATCTTTATGGTGACCAAATGAAAGAAATAAAGCCATTAGCTACAGTTAGAAAATTATTTCAAATGAAAACTTACTGCAGAAGCAATTTTGAGAATTCAAAAATAATTAAAATTAGTCAAAGCTAGAGTTTCATAAGCGTTGAATGATATCTTCCGAAGACTTCACAATAGTGGGAAGGAAGAGGCTTCAGAAGCAGCGTACAGGAAAGTCTAAAGTCTTCAAATACCAGTGAAATCCTCAATTCCGAGTCTCTCTGGCACTCTGCTATTCTAAGTGGGGTGTGCAGAACATTGCTGGTCTTTCAACAAGTTTAACAATTTGCTTCAGAATATAAAGTAATTGCATATAAAACGACAAAATACAGTGTTTGCTTTAGTTTTTTAAATTTATAGAGTAAGACTTCTTTGATGAAGTATATTAAATTATATATAATTTAGAAGATGCGTATCTCACTACACACAAATTCCAAGCAATTATCTTAGTTGCCCCTTTAAAATGCATTCTTTACAAATGATAGTAACAAATAATAATAGTGTCTAGTGCTCACACTAAAATACAGTCTTTCTTTTGAAATGGGATTATCAAGGCTGTAGATGTTGTAGCTTCTGTCATTGGGAGAACTCATTTCCAGGGCCTTGCTTTATGTTGTAAACAAACAAACAAAAAGATCAGAAGTTGGAGATGACATTTACTGAAGGCGTCAGTCTGAGTCCAGCCCGAGACCAAACCATGGCAGTATCTCCATAGAGAATTTGGGAATTCTTAACTTTAATACTATGTAAAAATGGGAAAAAATGATTTTCAAACAATTAAAGAGCAAATGGAAGAAAATGCTTATATTTAATGCATTTAAATTTTTAGAAAAGTTTTACCATATTATTTCATAATAACCTATATTTTCTAATCTTTTAACATCAAAGGTAAGCATCATTGTAAAATAAATATTTATTTTATCAGAGAAAACCAAGTTGACACTATTTTGTGTATTGTTTCAAGGGTAAATCTTAGTTGTTACCTTTGCGATGTTTGAGACCTTTATTTAATACATGCTGGGTTTCCACCTCACAATCATTTTTTTTTTTTTCCATGTGCCCTTTGCTTAGTGGGAAAATCCTAGTGAATAAAGTCACTGGCAACAGACCAGGCAGATCGTTTTAGACATAAGATGACGACCATTGGATGAAAACTCCCCATCTCTTTGAAAAGAAATCTATGACTTTTAACTCAGTCCCTATTCTCTTTATTTCCCATACCTTCGACTGGAGCAGATAATTTATTTATAAATAGACAACCATTTATATGTGTATTATAATAAAACCATCAAGTCATATAAAATGAGTTTTCCAAGATAAGACTTTCTGACAGGATTATCCATCGGGTTTAACTGATTTTCTCACATTAGAAATTACCAAGTAAAACTTATACATACCTGACAAGGTGAAAGCTAGCATTTGAATGAAGCGGTCATCAATTATTAGCAGGTAGATGTCATACCTGCTACTTGACTAAGGTGTGTGTAGAATTAGTTCACCAGGCTTTCTTTAAAAATAAGTTACAGATAAACACCTAAATGTGTAGTTCATTCCCATGGTCCCATTTTAAGCTATGCGTAAGAATAGTGACCACAGTTTCACAACCAATATAAAACGATGTGGGAAGCCCTTCTCTCTCCTCTCTACTGGCTCAGCTCTCAGGTGTTGTTCAAGGCCCAGTTAAATTATGTAATTTTTCTTGAGGCTTACCAGAATGTGCCAGTTCCTGACAATTGACCATTCCCTTTGCACTTCAAATGAGCTATTTTGAACTTCTTCGAAATGTTTATGCTCTTATCAGAATCTATCAGAAGACTCTGAAGGTTTGAGATAATGTTACATATTCTATTGCCAGCCAAAGACCCGTATGTAAGCAGTGAAGTTGATATATACTGGGCATCATAGTCAGAACTCTGGAGAGTCCATCACACAGCTCAGCCACACACTCGGCACCCTTTGATTTCCATACTAATGTTGGGAGGCATTGTGTGATACAAAATGCTACACTGATCTTACATACAGGTTTTTATTTATCTACATCCAGAGCCACTGCTAGAGCCTCCAAAAATCCCTTACAAGAGGGAGAATATGCCGAGTGTCGGGAGCATGACACCATATATTACATGCTATTGGAAGATTAGCAGTAGAAAGAAACCATCACCTCTGTGTCAATCAGGCAAAGAGATATTGTGTTAGGTAATAGCCACTGAGCATTTCAACAATTTCCAGAGCAAAGAGATTCCCTCACAGTATTACTTTATACAAAAATATGTTTTCTTTTCTAGATACAACAGACTTTGGAAGAACATTTTGAACTAAGTTTTTATGTGAAGTGTTATATAAACAAGGAGATGAAAGCAATGTGTTATTTTTACATTTTATTAAAAAAAACATAAAAGAAAAATTACTTCAGTTAGACATTCAAAATCCGAACTGAATGACAAACAAAACAAACCTAAAATAGGACTGGTACCCACCATCACCTGGACAGGCAGCTCACACCACATCCTAACATGGACAGACAGCCCACACCACATCCTAACATGGACAGGCAGTGAACACCACATCCTAGCATGGATATACAGCCCACACCACATCCTAGCATGGACAGACAGCCCATACCACATCCTAGCTTGGACAGACAGCCCATACCACATCCTACCATGGACAGGCAGCCCACACCACATCCTACCATGGATAGACTGCCCACACCACATCCTACCTTGGACAGACTGCCCACACCACATCCTACCATGGACAGACTGCCCACACCACATCCTACCATGGACAGACAGCCCACACCACATCCTACCATGGACAGACAGCCCACACCACATCCTACCATGGACAGACAGCCCACACCACATCCTACCATGGACAGACTGCTCACACCACATCCACCATGGACAGACAGCCCACACCACATCCTACCATGGACAGACTGCCCACACCAAATCCTACCATGGATAGACTGCTCATACCACATCCTACCATGAATAGACTGCTCACACCACATCCACCATGGACAGACAGCCCACACCACATCCTACCATGGATAGGCAGCCCACACCACATCCTACCATGGACAGACAGCCCACACCACATCCACCATGGACGGGCAGCCCACACCACATCCTACCATGGACAGATAACCCACACCACATCCACCATGGACAGGCAGCCCACACTACATCTTAGCATGGACAGGCAGCCCACAGCACATCCTACCATGGATAGACAGCCCACAGCACATTCTAGCATGGACAGGCAGCCCACACCACATCCTAGCATGGACAGACAGCCCACACCACATCCTGCTGTGGGCAGGCAGCCTATGTCAGGCAATGCCCCTTTGCCGAGGATATTCTGATTTTACTGTAGCCATGGCAGTGACAGAATTACATGGCACAACTCAAGCCTTCTGGTCCAAATTTGGAAACTTGGAACATATTCTATAACCTGCTGGTCTCTTTGATATTTAAAAATATTTGGGGACCAAAAACAGGGGTCCTCTCCCATTTGCACTGTGCAGCTTTGTCCACTCTATTATAGTGACAAAATCCATCTAGCCTGGTCTTCTAAAAAAGTAAAAGCAAACTAAGTCCCACTTCTGCCTCTGGGAGGGTTTCGGGTGAGCCGACGGGATGAACTTGGCTCACTACATTCACTGTAGCTCACCCTCAGATGTTCTTCCCTCGCCCGGGCTCTGTGCCACCCTCTGAATGCTGGCAATGTTCACAGGCATTTTCACTGTGATTTTGAATAACCAAGTCATTATATACGTAGCCATTCCCCCAAATACTGCTTGTTCTATGTCCTATATCTGTGCCTGTAGCTGAACACACACACAAACACACAATTGTAAATAGGTGAATCATCCTTGCTGGGCCTTTGTCCCTTGCTCTTTTCATGACTATCTCTCAGCTGGAGAGTAACAGAGTTGAGGGAATTTTAAGACTTAAATTTCTTCTGAATCCGATATCCAGAACTGGCCATCTCTCGCCTAGTCTTGTAAGTGATACCTGCTCTATGGTCCCCCTACCTGCGTTGAGCCCTCAGACTGCTGTCACTTCTGGTTTTATTAAGTCCAATTCTGACTGTCTGAGCTACACTCATAAACCATCCCTGTGTCTGTCGGAATCCCAGCAGGAAACAGAGAACTCACAGAGAAAGACTTAGGCGAAAATAATTCAGGAATGGATATTCACTGAGAGAATCAAAAAGGAATGAGAGCCAGTCAGGGTCCCCTTACCCCAGAAGCCACCTGCAGACTGGAGAGGTCAGGTGCAGTAGTTGGTTTTTGTGGAGTCTGCCAAGGAGCCTTGGCAGGTGACCTACTTGGCAAGGGTAGCGGAAAACATCCTGCCATTGTCAGAATCAAGGCTAAACAGGAAGCCAGGAGGGGCATCGAGGCTGCTGCCTCTCTCTTTCTGCCACCTCTGATCTCGGAGTGAAGTCTCCGTGCGGTCGAACTTGACTACTGTTCTGAATAGAACGGGGCAAGTGTGATGTGGTCCACAGAGGTTGGCTGGCAGCACACCAAACACAGCGATGAGGGGTAAAAAATGATTTGAAGATTGATGGAGCACGGACAGTCTAATTGCCTATAACAATATTTCCTAAATCTTATTGTAGGGTTTTATTGCACCAAGATACATCCTTCCAAAAGTTTATACATGCACACATATGTGTATATATATAATTTTCACTTACTCTTTTCTGTGCAAACACTGTTTCCTGCTGGTATCCCCAAAGACACAGCGATGGTTGATAAGTGCAGCTTAGGCACAGTCAGACTTGTGTTTGATAAAATCAGAAGTGGCAGCAGGTTGAGGGCTCAACCTACATAGGGGGGATGTAAGCCAGGGCACCACTTTCAAGACCCGGCAAGAGATGGTCATTTTCTGCAAATTGGATTCATTAGAAATTTGGATCTTAAATCCCCCCAAACTCTATTACTATTGAGCTGAGGGCACTGCTGAAAATGATAAGGGAGAAATACACACACGTATGTTTTAAATATATATGAACTCCTATTTTGGCAGCGGGGTCCAGGAATTTAAAAATTTAAATTGCTCCCTAAATGAACATGTTGCAAAATCTAGTTTGGAAGCTACACACCCTGCAGGTAAACTCTACAGTCTTTTAACACGGGATTAGAAAGTGGCCTTGGCCTTGCTCTTCAACCTCATCTGCCTCAGTGTTTACCTTGCAGCACCCAACGCACCTGCCATTGAACTTGACAGACTTCTCCGGGTTCTTCCTATTAACCACATCAGTGAATCTTTGCCTGAACTCTCCTCTCTCTGAAATGCTGTACTTTTTTTTTCTGTTTCCCAGTCTTTAGACTTTTTCTTTTGTCCTTCTCTGCCTTGCTCTGTACCTCGGGAGATTGACGTGTGTGAAATGCATAAAAATCTTTTGCCTTCTATTTCTGGATGTGTTTGGGCCTGGCTGGTATAAATATACATAATTCTACTTTTTCTCAGAAGCTATGCTCCAGTTTGAGGCTCTTCCTACTTTCCTGCACTTCAATTATTCACTTTCTCACACTGAATTTGATTTCTTGTTTACCTGCACAATAAGCTGTAAGTTGTCTAAAGGCAGCACCTGGGGCATGTCATTCACTGTCTGTCCTGTAACTATCACAGCACCCAGTATTGTAGAATAGCTCAGTGCACGTGGATGTGGGGAATGGAAGGTATTTAAAGTAAGTGATTTGTGGTTGAAAGACGATAAATCATTATAAAATTACAATTTGTAAAGGCTGGGAATATCTGGTTCCTTCCTGAAGTCAAGGCATATTCTTTGAGCTTACTTTTCCTTAATATTGGAACCCAAACAAAATATCCTTCCACCTTATGGGAAAAGTGAGAAAAGCAGCATTTTCCTTATTGCGCCAGTATGTTCACCATTTTACACAGCAAATCAGCTCTTAACTGTAGGTGTAATTCAGGAAGTGACAAGTTCTTATCACTCCCTGAAATTCCTAAAATCTTTGGTTTTGGTCCTTAGATGAATTATAAATACAACAGAACTTTATCTGACATAATTTGAGACATGACTGTGATAGACAGAATGCTAAGTTGGCCTTTGTGATCCTATATCCTCCATCTGTAAATGTAACTGAGTTATTATTCATTGACTTTGAATTAATTAAAAGAGAGATTATCTAGGTACGCCTGACCTAATCAAATTTTAAAAGCAGAGTTATCTCCGGGCTGCTGGCTGATGATGTCTCAGACTGGAAGTATAACTCAAGAAACCTTGAATGGCTTGAGGATGGAGGGTCCACAGGTAAAACAACCTGGGGACATCAGGCCTAAAGCCAGAGGAACTGAATTCTACCAACAACAAAAATGAGCTTCAGGTAGATTTTCCCCCGTTATCTATAATTTAGACCAGCTGGCACCTTGACTTTATTTTTGTCATAAGCTGAGCCACATGGTGCCCAGTCTTCTGTCCTACAGAGCTGTGAGCTCAAAATTGAGTGTTATTTTAAGATGCTAAATTTGTGATAATTTTTTAGATAGCAGTAGAAGTCGAATAGGCAAAGCCATCAATTATACAAGAAAATCAGTCATGACATGACATTAACAAATACTGTTAAGTGCTTTCTTTGTTTCAGAAGATCAAGCACTTCGTTGACATTCTCAAATTTAATGCTAACAACAATTTTGTGAATTAAATTCTTGAACATTTGCAAAAAAAAATTACTTAAATGATGAACAGGACATCAAAGTATAGCTTTAAATTACTTATTTAATTTTTAATCTCTATTTTCCTGAGAACATTTTGCTACATAAATATATATTCTCTATCACATATACATTAATAGATGATGGAGTGAGCTATTTGTTTCCTTAATGCCATTGTTTTCCTATTTTAGTCTCTAAATCGAAATGAATGATTGACTTTATTGGAATTGACACTTAACAAATGATTTTTAAAAAAGAACATTTTAGGTATTAAAAATGTATTTTTTATTAGTGTCAGTTTTACAAATCTTATTTTCTACCACTCATTATAGGTGAAAGAATATAATTTATATATATGTATATATTTAACAAACTATTAAAAGGTATTTAAAAAATCACTGACACTTTGATTCAAATGTTGGGAGACACAAAATCAGGAATATAGGGAGAATGCACAAGTTTCACTGTATATGTTTGAAAATTGGATTTCCTGCTCATTTCCAGCTCCATATATTTTAAACAACATGTCTGCAGCCAAATTATGATTTGGAGCCAAGCAAATACTGCAGCTGAAAGGTCATTTTGCAGAAATAATAGTATTTTAGCTTTCTCTTCTCGGGGTGAGTTAATGCCATGATTCAGATGCCTTCCCCATTTAGATAAGAAAAGATAGAGGAAATTGTATTACAATTTTAATTTTTCTTTTGTCACTTTGAATAAAATCCATTAATACTGGGGCTTTTACAGAGATGTCCAATGTGAACAGAGAATACAGCCAGGTTATTAACAAAATGTAATTGCCTGGTGATAACAGATCCATTGAGTCTCTATTTGACATTTATTTAACTTCAAACAGACTATCAATTAGGATACCACATTTAAAGCAAGTGGGAAAATTATGCATGGACGCTTCTCACACAAAAAGTGACACTATAATAAAATAATGCATATCGTTTTTAGAATACCAAACCCCTACTTTAGTATTGTTCCAAAAAGAAAGAAGTTAATACATGGTGTGTGTGTGTGCCCTAGTATCCAAAGGCATGTGGGGACAGAATACACCCAACCTTCAAATGCAAGTGGTGGCAGGCCCACAATCATGGGGCCCACATCCCAGTGACTCTCCAAAATGATAAGATTGCAGTCTAAGATACAAGTAACTCTATTTGTATTTGTGTGTTCCATGTATTTCTAGCAAAGAAACAGGTGAATGAGAACACTGAAAGATGAAAACATTGTTAGTTGGTTTTATAAGTTCGATATTTAATTTTGGACTTCTGAATCCAGAGCAGTTCATGTTCAAAGATCTGATTCATGTTTGGTCTGTTGGTGGGAGAAGGGATTCCCATGGCAGAGAGGCTGGTGATTAAGAGAAAAACATTGTTTCAGTAGAGCCACACCTGAGCCCAAACCCCAGGATACACAGAATGACTTGTTTGAGATAACAGTTTTGACGGGTTCTTGTGTGAGAACCCGTGTGAGAACCCAATCTTAATACATAATACACAACCTTGTGTGAGAACCCAATCTTAATACATAATAAATACAAGGTGTCCCCAAAGTCACCCCTAAAATTGTCATGGGTAGGGAAAAAGGGGAATTGTAGATAAATGTACCTTACTTACAAAATATTCATTAAACAATTTTATACAAAGATGGCTGACATGTAGAGAATATTTTGTGAAATGTACGATGAATATTTTGTAAATAAACATTCACTTGGCTACAATTTCCCATTTTTCCCTCTGTATGGCAACTTTAGGGGTGAAGTTCAGGCAGCTGTTTCATCTTTGTTCATGTGAGTTTCCTCTTTTCTATATTTGTGTGTAATTGTGTAGTTAGGGAGAATGTTCTCATGTGTCCTGGTCAACATGGTTCCTCCTCTTTGCACCTTTTCATTTTTATGAAAGAGGAAATTGAATTTGGTCAGTCAATTTGATGAAACCAGTTAAACCAAACTCCACATTTAGTAGGGACGCTCTGCTGATGGAGATCGGCTGGTGATTACGATTTATCCCCCACTGGGCATCTCCTCCCTTTGTGGTTGGCCTCTTATGGGCTAGGTATTACATTTAGGACCATGTAAACTGATGGGAAAATCAACATGGTCCTTGTTCTTATGCATCTTTAGGGTTTCTTGTCTCTTCCTCCCTTACAAGAAGATTAATAAATTGCCTCCCAAAATAACTGTTTGGGAAAGACTTAGCAAATAATTCTTCCCTCCATCCCATTCAGTAGAGATAACCATAGGCCACTGCTCCATCCTGTGTTCTCTTCCCTGTGAAACACAAGCCTGAGAATCCGTCCCTTAGGCAGGGTTGACAAGGGTGAAGGAATTTCTTAATAACTTTTATGCTTGAAATTGGTACATACAGTTTTCTCAAGCCACAAAAATTAAATGGACAATGATTTCTAGGCCTTAGTTGGAGAGACATTTTATTTCAAAATCATGTTATGTTAGACTTTTATTTTGTAACTGAGTTTCAGAATCAGTACATTATTTTCATTATTTCCATTTTCTAATAAGATGATAGGAGCTGGGTTGGATTTTTTCCAGCTGAACAGCTTTATATTTGAATAAAAAGGAGAGTAGCTTCTGAAAGAGCACTCCAGAATCCAGTGCAAAGGAGCCCCCGAACCAGAAAGGATTAGTTGCAGAACAGAAGATAAGCTTTCCAATATTTTAGGAACAGCTAAACCAGAGCTATAAACCTTTCCAGCCTGCCTGTTTTTGGAGGAAGTTATCTCTCATTCTCTTCCAACCAGCCTCTGGAAGGCTTCTCAGCCCAAACATAGAAGCAGAAAAATCTATGCCATCTACCATCTGCATTCAATTTCCTATCCATCCAACCACATGCCTGCTGTTTCCCTGGTGCCACACACATTAGAACTATCTTTCGTCCCCATATCATGCCCTATGGATTCTTTTCAAGCCTTTGTTAATGGTACCAATCTCTCTGTTTATCCAAATATTTGTTGACTTTTAAGTGCTGAAACCCAACACATCTCTTCTCACAAACCCTTTCTGAACCTGTCTGTTCCACATCCATCATCCCTTCTCTCAAATCCTACAGCACCCATTCTGTGCATCTGACATGCTGTCACCTGTTTTTCTGTGCTTTCTGTTCTTATCTTGTCACTTTTAATAACTCCTATGCTGTTTATTAAAACTGACACATAAGCATATCATCTTCCCTCTAGTGTAAAATTCTTCAAATTAGTGTCTGAAATCTAGTGTGACATTATTGATAGTGATTTTTGAAGTCATCATTCTGGGCCACACACAGTTCTCAGTCTTTTTCTAAACAGTCCCCATTATTCATTTTATAAACATTAGAGTTGGGCACAAACTTACACAGACAACACAGGGACAGAACTGATGCTCACTTGTCAATTCCATGTTCACATGATGAAATTCTATCCATGCTAACAGTCAGTGCACATATTTATTCAAAAGGGACAGGACAGCAAACTATTACACATTTTTAGGGTGACTCCAACTCAGAGGTAAATGAGGAATCAGGACTTAAATCCAGGTCACTCTTACTCCACAATTTTTGCTTCTCTTTAAGAATAGTTATTTAAAGAATAAGTATGTAGATTAGTCAAAGGAAAGACACCAAGTATTAAGCTAATACTTCAACCTACCAAATGTGTTTATTTCAAAATTTTCTGACATTGCTTGACATAAAGCATTTGGCATAACATCTAATCTAAGATGATTATTGGCTAGTATTTATTGAATGGTGACATGCATTTATTGAATTATTAACCCAATTTTAAAGATGAGGATACTAAGAAACCACATATTCAAAGAAGGAAGGGACTCTGATTTTTTGGTCTAAGATCTTTCCATCATACCACACATTCTTTCCAACAAATCTGTGTGTTTCCTCTGTCCCAAATATCTTTGCTATCTTGATCACTCAGTTATTTCTCCTTGCTTTTGGTCCAAAATTTGAGTGCTACCAATATGATAGTATTGAGAGATGGAGTTTTTAAGAGGTGAGGAGGCCTTGAGGGCTCCTCCCTCATGAAAGGGAGTAGAGGCTCTTATAAAGGTGAGTGACAAGGAGTTGGTTTCTTTCATCTTTCCATCTTCTGCCATCTAGGGACACGAGGTTCCTCTCTTCTGGAGAATGTGGTGTTCAAGGTGCCATCTTGGAAGCAGAGAAGCCAGACCCTCACTAGTCAGTGCCTTGATCATGGACCTCAGCATCTGAAACTGTGAGAAATAAACCCCTGTTCTTTATACATTACCCAGTCTGTGATTTTCTGTCATAGCAGTATAAATGGACCAAGATACCCCCTCTCAAAAAAACTAGCCAGATATCACACATTATTTGGTTTTTCCTGAAAATCATCTCTATGAGAAGCACATTTAACTTATTTTTATATTCCCAATATATATTAATAGTATATCAATATTGAACCCTTGGGAGTAAAAATTATTTTGAAATTTCAATATTGTGTAATTTATTTAAATGTTCACATTTTTTTCTTATGGTTGTTTATTTTTGTGGAAAAACATTTCTTAATCTCAACTTCCAAGTTAGGGTTAAGGCCACTGTTATACATCAAATATTACTAAACATTTTATTCAGGGATTTTTTCCTTAGTAAAAATCAATAGAAATTGGCATCATACCAAGTCGGCTGATTCAGCAAGAATGCACCTGCCAAACTCAAATGATTTCTTTTACACTTGTAGGTTTTCTTCTGTGAAAAGCTATAATAGTTCACATAGTAGCTGGGGACAAAATGTTCATGCAAATTAGATTTTACTTCCCTAGTGTCATATCACCAATGTTGATTATTTTGAGAATACACAAGTCTTAAACATCTCCTAGGCATATGTCATATCAATAAGCTTTCTTCTTTAAGAATCTCCCTATATACTGGCTTGGCGCCTGTGGCTCAAGTGGCTAAGGTGCCAGCCACATACACCTAAGGTGGTGGGTTCGAATCCCCAGCCCAGGCCCGCCAAACAACAATGATGGCTGCAACAAAAAAATGGCCAGGTGTTGTGGTGGGCACCTGTGGTCCCAGCTACTTGGGAAGCTGAGGCAGGAGATGTGCTTGAGCCCAGGAGTTGGAGGTTGCTGTGAGCTGTGATGCCATAGCATGCTACCCAGGGGGATAGCTTGAGACTCCGTCTAAAAAAAAAAAAAAAAAAAGAATCTCCTTGTATAATTTTCTCTACTTATAGAGTTAACAATTAAATACATATTTTGGCTAAATAATCATAGGTAGTAGTTATTAAAAAGAAAAATGTTTTTATAAATATGAGATTACATTAAGTAAGAGACCTTGAGTTTAAAATACCTTTGCATAGGCATATCCTAAAAGTTACAGCCTTTAAAATCATTGTCTCTTGTAACTACATAAAACACTTCAAAAGTTTTAACTTGCTCTTGGCTGAGCTATAAGAGGGGTCTTTTCTACAAAACAATCAATGGCAAACTAGAATGTTGAGTTCTATAATATTCTAGCAACTATGCTAAATGCTGCATATTTTTATTATCAAAATAATTAGATGCAGAACATATGATATCCCTATCACAGAGAAGGAAGAAGAAACTGAGATTAACCTTCCCAAGGTCACACATCTTGGTAATATACCAAGCATGTTGGACTCCCAAATTTCAGCTTTCTGTATCTTTTAAGTTTAGTAGAGATTACTGGTACAATTATTGACATAATGTTTAATGTTTTTATTTATTATTACTAGATTTGATGAATATAAATACTGTAAAACCTACAACCTAATTTTTGATATATGACCTGTTGAATGGTCACATATAGTGAAAATTAAACAATCTCTCACATCGGCATTGTTTCTTGCTGGGAAAAAAATGAAATCAAGGTCTTGGTTAACAGTATCAGTAAAGTACTGAAAGTGACATGGCCACGAGTGACTACGGAACAAGAAACTAGATGAAATCCCAGTCTCAGGTACACAGGTGACTTAATTATTAATAGTTTCACCATTTCCATCAAAAGTGAGTGTAAGATAAATTCTTTCAATGGTTTGGGGCTTTGTTTGTTGAGTGTTCTTGGTTTTTGCTTGTGTGGTGTTTGTATGGGCACTGATAATGGGAAGAGGGACTTCACATTAGCTCTGAAAATAGCAGGTCACTCTCTGAAAATAGCAGGTCACTCTTGTCCATAGGGAAGACAGGATTTATATCTGACCAGTGCAAAAGAATGACGGTAAATATGTGACTACCACACTACTGAAGAAAAAATATCACCTGGTCAAAATTTTAATATACAAGCCAATCATTGTTTGATGTTATTTAAAGTGTCAAATAATGCTTTAAATATCAAAGTTATTCTTAGTTTTTATAAATAAAAATTCAAAACATTGTCGAAAATGTTATACGTTGATTTCTATTATTTTCTGAAAGAAAGCATGGATACTGACTATAAACTGAATAGGTTTTAATATTTTTGGTATGTTCTATTTTAAAAGTCTTTATTTTATGTAACTTCTTTTGTGAAAACTCAGTTTTTGAACAGATACATAAAAATAACATGGAATATGAAATTTAGAAACTGAAAATAAATGTGATCTAAATTAATATAAAACATCAGAAAATATTAATACAAAAATAAGATGCCACATCATAAGGTTACTAATTATAAACATGAAATCTTTGCTGTCTATATTGTAAAACGTAAAATTTAAGTGGGATACTCATTGTCAAAATCAATCTTTTAAAGGACTATATAAATTTTATATATTTAAATATTGAATGTAAATTTTACAGGTTTAAAGCAATCTATGAAGTACAAACATAGGTAAGAACCTGAGTCCAATATTGAACTGCAGAGTCAGATCTATGACAGAATATGTACAATAATTATATAATATCCTAAATTCCTTTAACTTAGCAATTACAATGTTACGGAGGCACCTCTTTTGAAAAGAAAATGGACCAAAGAGAATGGGATACTGTGTTCTTGAGGGAGGCCCACCAGCTATTCCTGCCTTTTTACAATTTTTTTTTTTTTTGTTAAATCATAACTATGTACATTAATGCATTTATGGGGCATGATGTGCTGGTTTTATATACAATTTGAAATACTTATGACAAACTGGTTAAGATAGCCTTCACTGCACTTTCTTAATTATTATGTTATAACATTTATACTCTACACTTAGTAGATCTGACAGGTACCCCTGTTTTGATCTAGACAATTTGGATTCTTTATTTTCCGTAGTTCTCACTCTCCTCCCATCAGCTTCCCCTTCCTTCTCCTTTCATTCATTCAAAAGAATGAAAAGCAATTCAACATTTCTTTTATTTGAAAAGAAAATTGATGAAGGAGATGAAACCTATTCTCCTTCAAATATGGCAAAGTCTTTACACCGGAGCTCAGAGCTTTAGGGTAGCAAAGTGAGAGAAAATGGTTTGTGGAATTAGGTAGACACAGGCTTGAAAGCCAGGCTCACAATGTTCTGAAGTCATGAAACTGAAATGAGTTCTAGAACATCTGGGAACCTCCATTTGCTCACCTACACAACAGCAATAATAACACCACCACAGGAATCCCTCTGCATACAGTGAACAGCACTAGTGAGGAATTGAATAGGCCAGGCATGTTTCAAAGTCCACTACAAAGTTATTGTATGTTGGGGCCATCTTGCTGAATTAGTGCTTCATACCTATGGCAGGTATGAAATGCATACAGAAGACTAACTTGGTCACTAGGCTAATTCCTAGCATGAAACTTTCCCCAAACTTTGCTGTATAAATAAGAGTCTTCCTAGGAGAATATTATAAGTATAGAGTGAGCCGTATGTTCTGTTTTGGCAAGTTCAGCTAGACACAACTTCCAGAATCACCCAGGTTGACCAAACTCAGCACCCCGTGATCCAGTAGGAAGGTAGAAAAATTGAAGCCACGATCACACCTTAGCTAAACGATGTGCATGGATATAATCAGACACAGTCAACTGGACTCCACTTTTGAAGACAAATACAAACAGGCTTAAAATCATGTAAATATTATACAAACATGAAATACCATATGAACTAGTGTGGTATATCTGCTTTTCTAAACAGGATAAAATGAGTAAAAAAAAATTAAATATGATAAACCCACAATACCCTCTGTAACAAAGGGTAGAAAATGAGACAACATCATAACGAAAATGTCAAGAATTAAGATGCTAATATAAATCATTAAGCACACATACAGAGAAACTCTCAATTGACAATTTATTATAACTTCACATAACTGCTTAGCTTATCTGAAAAGAGAAAAATGTTGCAGAGAAGAGCAACATAGTTTGACATTCATGATCTACAAAGTATTAGGTTGGGAAACTAATAATTCTGTAGCGAGAACAACAGAGCCAGGATAACAATCAGAGAAGACAGTCTTGAAGCTTTTCTTTTCCACTTTTAAACTTTGCAGGATCAGTTTTATAGTCGAAGGCATCATCTAAAGTGGGAGAAAGAAATGATTGTGAGTTAACCTAAGAAGCCAAAAAATTAAGCCCTTTACTTCAGATTGAGGAAAAATCTATTCAGACCGTCCTTAGGATTTTTTTTTTTTTTTACACTCTAAGTAAATAATATCTTTTGAAAAGTTAAAGTGTTTAAGTACTCCCAATGTTAAAGCTACATTTCAGACAATAAAAATAAACCAAGGAAAATGCCGGGTAGTAAGACAACGGGTTCTTGAAGGCTAAGTGAGTCTGTCAGGATTCGGAATGGGTGCTGTGCTCTAGTGGAGGGCCCACAGGCTACTCGGGCTTTGTTTTGATGCACAAGCTTTGGATTCTTTATTTTCTGTAGTTTCCCGTCTTCTTCTCCCCCATCAGCTTTCCCTCTCCTCCCCCTTCAGAAAACTAATTTCTACATGTTCGGCTGGGACACAGTGTAATTTCCTTGCAGATGGGTGCTTGTCTTTGAAAGAAATTAAAACACATTGAGCAGATTCTTCCCCATCATAAAAAAGCTATCAGACAACTAAACTGCAGTAATATACAAAAGAAAATAGACAAAGCCTGTATTTCTAGTTCTTCTCCAGCTTAATGTATAAATCTTGGGGATTGCGTCTTTCTTCATAATTCTAAACATAAACACCAATCCCCTTTATAGAAGAAGAAGTATATTTAGAAAGAAATGAAACGTCACTTTTAAAAATACCTAGTGGTAAACATTTTACTAATCCTGCAATGGAATTTTTACCCTGCTTGAATTATGCAAATGCTTTCAGGAATTTAAAAATAATGATTTCAGTAAAAGGGTATGGAGCTCCTGAACTTGCATAATTGCCAACTAGAAAAAATTAAATCAGAAATCTATAAGTGCATTACTAAAATCCAGTTGGCGCTGGGGTAATGCCTGGGAAGAGAGGTAAGGATGCCGAATGTGGCAAAGGTCAGGCCAGGCGTCAGCGCTGCTGTCCTCTGCAACTGGATTTAAATCACCATTAGGATCAAGACCACAAGCCCCTAAA
The DNA here is from genome assembly GCF_000181295.1 of Otolemur garnettii. Lineage (NCBI taxonomy): Eukaryota > Metazoa > Chordata > Mammalia > Primates > Galagidae > Otolemur > Otolemur garnettii. Next base: position 8,396,391 of record NW_003852422.1, read on the forward strand.
CTGTACATGATGGTGAAAGATTTAAAAAATGACAAGCCAATAGGATATTGAAGGAAGAAGCCCAGCAGAAAATGAGGGGGAGAAATACACTATGTTGAAGGCAAAAATGATTGGATACTATTGATACGGTCTTTAGTGAAAGCAACTGACTTAAGGAGGAAAACAAACTTAGTAGGGAGAGTAGGATTATATATTTAAAGTGCAGTCTATACTTATCAAAGTATTTGTGTGTTTGGAAAATTCTCCTTTCCAAACACAAATCCTTGGAAGGGATTTTTAGAAGCCCTTTAGAATTCTGAGATGCCTGTTAGATTTCCTAGTCAAGCACTGTTTCTCCTCCATGATGTTCTTTATGTTATTAAAATATTAATCACCATGAATTAGCCTGAGTTCTCACTCTTGTCTATACAGCATCTTCACATTCCCTGTTGAACACTCAGAACAAAAATGTAATTTTGCTTATATCCTCGTTTATTTTTGCTTCCCTGAATTCCCCAAGAAAAAGACCCGAATTTCAGTGTCTGCCAAGTTTACTCCGTCCTCAGATATCACACAGTGTCTGAAACAAAGAAAGAGAAAGCTACAAATCTACTTATTAAATGAATACCTTATGACAGACCCAGGGCTGATACGCTGATAGCAGTGGAAATTCAGGTATCTTTTCTCATGAGACCATTAGTTATGTGTGCCGTAACTGAGTGGGTTCCCCCTTTAACCCACTTTCCAATGTCCAAGAGTTTCTCAAGTTGATAATGAGAAATTAGGAATATGCTAATAGTTGTTTATTATAATAATACTCATAATAATATTAAAGGCTTGAAAGCAGAAAATAAAAATAGTTAACCACAGAGGAATACTTTCTATAAATAATATATTCACATCTTAGAATATTATGAATACATTAAAATCATGTTTTAAAAATATTTGCAAAATATTAAACATATAATGTTAGTGAGAAAGCAGACTCAAATCTGCATAGACACCATAATTGTGGGTATACTATTTACACAGGAAAATAATTAGCACATAAATATATAGTATTTGCCTTACTAACGAGACCATAAAGTGTGAGTATGAGTGTTCCGAGGGGATCTGCACAAAATAAGCACCACAGACCTTGAACTCTGGAGTCACATTGCCAAATACGAATACCAGTTCTCAATGGACAAGGAAGTCACAACTCTCTTTTCCTCAGATATCTCCTTTGTGAAATGGTGAAAATACAGAATTGATGTTGGGATAAGGTGAGCTAATTTTTACTTAGAGAAATGCGTAAGAGAGAAGTATTGCATGTTTTAATTACTAGGATAACCTAAATTTATCATGCATACACACATGTGATCACAAAATTATGCAAAATTGGGCAGAATGTTATCAATGGATGTGGGTTTCTGAAGTTATATATAACTTTTATGTTTTACTTTACAAGGTTTTGTAGAATGATTCAAACATTTGTTGGGAATAAACAAATATTGTTCTTATAATGATGATATTTTAAAACAGATCAATTGTATCAACATACAAAACATACAAACTGCATTTTTCCATGTATAATGTTCACTTCTTTGCCTGTTTTTGAAAGAAAAAGAAGGATGCACATTATACATGGCACTAATTCTGCATCTATATAAATGTTTTTAATTCTTTTATTTATGCTTACAAATTAAAAGTGTAACTCTAGACAGCAATAAAAATATCCATCTGCAAAATATTACTCTGGAATGTGATTATAGATTTGTTAAACTTACACTGAATTTGCAACAAAAGCATTTTCGGCCAAAAAAGATCAACATATTTCACTTTATACACTTCACGCAGGAGCCAGGAATGTAGCTGATAATTAAAAAAATATTATTGGAAAATCCCTTGGAAAATGTAGAAATGGTTTTCATACACTGCAATCTTTAATACACTTCAGACCTCCTCCTACTAAGGTGTCATCAGATTGTGGAAGTAACGGGAGAAAAGCTTCTTCAGATGCCAAGAAGGAGGCAGAGCGAGGGACCCCTCCAGCCTGGCTGGAGGTGGAGGAGGAGGTGAAGCCCTGGACCTAGGAGCAGTGTCAAACTGAGATCTCGGTTTCGATCAAGATAACACAAAAAGAGGGTAAAAGATTGAATTTTAAAAAATTGATGATCGTGATGTTGCTTTAACTTTATAAAGAGAGAACGTTTGAGCATGAGGACAGGAACAGAACTTGCCCCAAACTTCCAGCAGCCTGTAAGAATCAAGTTTTAGAATTTCATTCTCATGTCATCAGTCCTTGAAAGACCTAACAACTTTGAGTTGTCCCAAATCACCAGTACGGATCAGATCCCAGTCATATTTGATGTGTCACCCAACTGAACTGTGGACTTCCAAGAGCAAAGACCTTGAAGACATCAGAAAACACATTTCACTGTTGTTCCAGCCTGTTGTGTACATGGACAAAGAAGCTACCATGTTAGATCATCTTTAAAAGAAAAATGCTTCCAAAAGAAGAGATTCCAGGTTGAATTATTGTCCACATGCCTAACAAAAGGATGGATGAATGAAGAAGACATGAAAGTCTGGTTTAACCAAGTTGGGTCATGAAGGCCTGCAACATTACTTAAAAAAACAGAACAAAACAGCTTTGCTTGTTTTTGATCACTTCAAGGCTCATGTTACACAAGGAGTAAAATTAAATACCGTGGACGGATGTGAAAGCCCAACTTACTATGATACCTGGTGGGCTAACTAGCTGACTGTAGCTTCCTGATGTGTTAGCAAATAAGCCTTATAAGGCCTAAATGGAGAAGAGTGCACATCCCAGATGCAGTCAGCTGTAGTGATTTAACACCCATAGGTGGCACTGAGACAGCACCATCGCCTTGATGGTGATTGGATCTGAAGGTGTGGACCAGCATCAAGAAGGAAGTGGTTTGAAACAGTTTGCAGCATCAGAAATGCGATAGATGAAACTGAGAATAATGAAATTTACTGAGATGAGGAAAATGACTCTTCAGAACACACCGGTAATGTAGAAAGTGAAGATGATACTTCTGATAGCAACAGTGACAGAGGGCACTGGCCCTTCTATGATGAGTAAATATAAAATTTCTTGTATTTTATATCTGTTCTTGTGCTTTGTAATTATTTTTACATAAATTTTCTTGTCCTATAATATGTTAATAATAAATGATAAAATTTCTTTATAATGCAAAAAATAAGTACCAAAATATAGATTAGTACAAATTTGAATTAAGAAATCAAGACAAAAGATTCTTCTTCCTGAATGTTTGAGCCAAAAACGTGTGTGCACATCACACAGGGGGCACATTATACATGATGAAACTGGCTACTACATATCTATACAATGCTTAGGACAGTGTTCAGTGTGTAGTATGCATTATCTGTATGTTTATTAAATTAAAATAAATGGAAATTAAAGAAACGGATATAGTAATTATTAAATAGAAAATATTCACTCAGCCTAAGACATTTGATAAAACAAAACATAATTTGCAGGAGTCATACTGCAAATGACTTGCATTGATGAGCCTGAGGTCATTGTCTATTGAAGGAGAATTTACCTTTTGTATAGATCACTAAGATGCTTGTATTATCTTTACAGATAAAAAAGTTAAATCTGTCAACTTTCTCCTTCTGCATATGCAAATTTACCTAGATAACTTAATCACTAATCACTTTCTGTTTACTTAATAACACCATTTTTCAAATGGTCCTTTTTGAAAGTGGAAGAAACGTTCTTAAACGTTGAATACTATGTCATCATTAATTTTTGCCATTTGAGTTTGCCAATTGCATGTCATAAAATGATTAATCATCAAAATTTAATAATCATAAGTAAACACTATGCATCAACTGCGGTACTAGAAAATCATCTGTGATGGAATCCATTGTTTTGTCCTCACATCTGACTGTGTAGGCAAATTTTCACAGCCAGAGTTCTACCGTGCTCTTGACAGACGTGGCAATATTGATGCTAAGATAATATTGCACATCTTTACGTAAAGTGTTGAATGTTCTAGTCAGAGATTCCAGAAGCGCCCACCCTGTGTGTTTCCTGATTTTGTAGAAGTCAGAACGTAAACTTCTGTAGGGTAAGTGCCTATGTTTGATGTTAAGTCTCCTCAACAATGGAGGAGATTCAAAACACAAAATCACGAAGAGAAACAGTCTACGTCCATTGTCACAATCTTCCTGGTCCGCATCTTCTCCTAGTCAGGTCTATTTTGATAGAAATGTCCAGATTACAATTGAAGTTATGAAATAGCCATCGATGTGGTGGCAAGAAGATACATACAGTATTTAAATAAGGAAGAAAAAATGAGGACACACATACATACACAGGACATTTTCAAAGTACAGAGAACAGGCAAATTTATCAGGAAAAGGATACAAGTTTGTAGAATCACAGCTTGCTTTTCAGATGATGAAATGTAATGAAGAACTGTTTGCAAATGTTAAAGAATATATCAGATTAAAAATAATTCACATTCTAGATTCCTGAAGGTGAGAAAAGATTATATTTAGGTGTAAATGTTTTCTTCCTTTTTATTAGAATGGAAAATAAATATAGATTCTAAATTTTCTAATATTCGGCATAAATTTAGTTAGTGTATCTGGGTATTGTGAAGAATTAGACACCCTTTAATTCAAGACTATTTCTCTTATCTTTAGAAATTGCTGTGTGTGCAACAACAGAGAGACAGTCCTTTAAACTGGCCAAAGGCCCTGCTGTCATAAATATCTAATCATGAGATAAGATATAAAAATGATGAGAATAACATATAGAATGGTATTAAAGGTCATCAATAAATAAAAATTTATATGTACTACAGTAAGACTCATTTGAATGATCAATTTTATTAATCTTTTAATCTAAAGATATTTATATGTAATTGATTGGATACACACACACAGGCTCGCTCTCTAGAGAGCACAACTATTTTATTTATTTTATTTTATTTTTTTTTTGAGACAGAGCCTCAAGCTGTCCCCCTGGGTAGAGTGCCGTGGCATTACAGCTCACAGCATCCTCCAACTCCTGGGCTCAAGCGAGTCTCCTGCCTCTGCCTCCCAAGTAGCTGGGACCTCAGGCGCCCACCACAAC
>NW_003852422.1:8401605-8411605 GCF_000181295.1 Otolemur garnettii
GCCGAGCCAGAGCACAACTATTTTAAATTGCACACAATCTTTATGAACACCCTGTGTGTGTGTATCCAATTACATATAAATATATTTATACTAAAAGATACATATATATACACATACATTTATAGATAAAGAGCACCACTACTTTATAAAGCCCTTATTTATTTATTATCTTATTTATCAAGATCATTATTGAGTTCTGTGTCTTCCATCTGCCTCCTACGCCTCAATTATTCTTAGCAAATTAGACAACTTCGTATGTTCAAAGAATAGAAGTAATGAATATATGTGTTTGTATTTCCATATGTCTGAAAAAGGAACATTTAAAAATGTTCCAGGTAGTTGTCTAATGAACAGTATTAAAAGTGTTTCCCTGTTACTACTGTGACCATGAGTTATTTGGTTTTATACTATTAAATAACAAATAAGATATATACACACTGTGATTATTCATTCATGAGATTGATTTTGGTTTTGATTTCTTTTTCCCCTGTACCATGAAGAAATAAACTATCCTAGAATATTATTTCATCTTATAGTCCTATTATTCATGTAAATAAAATAATATGTACAAATGTATGAAGTACTTGGAAGAGAAATTTGCTCATTGACATTGAAATTTGTCTTTTCTAAACCAAAATAAAAGAAGGAGTAAGAAAGCATGTTGAGACATAATATAAATCACAATATTAAATGTGAATAAACATATGGGCGTTTATGCCCAGTTTATTTTCCAATAAATGCAAACACACACACATGCGTCAAGTAACATTAAGATGTCTGCTGTCTTAGAATTCTATCTGTGAAAATCTCAAGGTTTTCCCATTAGTCCGTTTTCCTTGACTCTTAAACTTAAATAAATATAAGGCTGTACTAACACCAGCATTTTGATTTTTGACTTAGAAATAAATAACAAAGATTATGGCTCTATTCCTGCAGATCTGGTAGATGTTATATATTCAGTCTGAAGAGTGCATTTTTCAAAGAATTATTGACCTACAACTGTACAAGGATTGGCAACCTGCCACTGAGGATAAGATTCCTTTGCTTTTACTGTATAGTTTATTTTTCAGTTGCTCAGCTTCTTCCCAAAATTATCTTTAAAAAATTTGAAATGCACTAAATGATTTATGTTTCACATTTTTAATACTTAAAAAAGTGCTGCATCAAAACATCGCATGCACCCTATAAATACACACAACTGGTAGGTGCACACGACCAAACATTTAAAAAAAAATCTAAACAAAAATTCTCTAAACCAGCTGGTATATAAAATGTTTATAAAGAAGTGAACTAAAGTTAAGAAGGGAAACTGCTTTATTCCTTTCATTATTTATTTATTTATTTTTGAAATAGGATCTTGCTTAGCCATCCAGACTGGAGTAGAGTGTTGTGATCATAGCTCACTGCAACCTCCAATTTCGGGGCTCAAAAGTTCCTCCTGCTTTAGCCTTCCAAGTAGCTGGACCTATAGGCACACGACACCATGCCTGTCTAAGTTTTCTATTATTTTGCAGACACAGGGTCTCACTATATTGTTCAGGGTAATCTTGAAATTCGGATCTCAAGGGATCCTCCCACCTTGGCCTCCCAAAGTACAGGAGTGTACAGGAGTTTACAGAAGTGTACAGGAATTTACAGGAGTGTACAGGAGTGAGCCCCTGCATCTGGCCTGCTTTACTTCTTTAGTGGAAAATTAATATTTTCATTTAAGAAAATAGTTCTTGCACATAGAGCATATTACAGATGTTGGTCTAGGTGGTGGATATAAAGCAATGAGGACACAAACGACCTTGGTACTGTGGAGCTTATGATCTTAAAAACACCCCCATACGTGTGCACATGTTAATTTTTATCATTTAATAGTAAAAACATTGCAATCTCAAAAATTAAGATAAAAGAGGCCATCGGTACTTTGTTTTGTATATTGTTGTTAGTTGTTAGTTCATTTTAAAAGTAGTATAAGTTGCCAGAAGTCATAAAGCTCATGCCAGAATTTTTAAACATCTAAAAGAAATTTTAAAATATCTAAAGGAGATATAAATTTGACATTAATTAAATACACATATGGAAAATAGAATGCAAAGGCTATTTCCTTGCAACTTATATTGAATACATTCTATTTGCCACAAAATCTTTCACACTATCAGACTCGTGGCACATCATCCACACAACTAATAGACTTCATAATTATCACAGATTTAAATGCTTGTTGACATCTGATGATATGGAAATAAACCCCCTTCTCAAAATCTTTTTCAGACAAGGCATCGCTCTTCCTGAAATGTATTCTTTACTCCCTTCTATGTGAACTGTAGTACATTTTGACAAGTTCCATACAGACCATTCTGATTGGAAATGTATATACTTAAGGATTAGTCTAGGGACAAATAACACCCTTATTCTAATGTATTATCCACATGTACGATATAACTTCCCATTTATTTATGGCTCCTTTCAAGACCTATACATATTTTTAACCTTCTAGAAAAGAATTTCTCACACATGTTTGAATTATTCAGAGGCATCTTTCAATGTCCATAGATTTTGGCTTATCACTAAGATGGTTTAATAGAATTTTTAAGAGCAGTTTTAGGTTCACAGCAAATTTGAAGGAAGGTACAGGAATTTCCATTATAACTGTCCCCACACGTACATAATTATCCTCATTATCAGATGTTACATTTGTGACAGCTGATGAAGCTGCACTGGGTATGATTTTTACCCAGGGTCTCTAGCTTACATTCACACACACTCTTGGTGTTGTACATTCTGAGGGTTCAGACAAGAATGCAATGACATGTGTCCACCATAATCGTATCGTACATAGGAGTTTCAATGACATAAACGTCCTCTGTGTTCTGCCTCATCATCCCCCCCTTTCCCTCAACTTCTGGACACTACTGATTCTTTTACCGTCTCCATGGTTTCCCTACTCCAGAATGTAATGCAGGTGGAATGATATCACATGCAGCCCTTTCCTATTGCTTTCTTTAACCGACAAATATGTCGTTAAGTGTCTTCCATGTCTTTTTATGTCTTGTTAGTTCATCTGCTTTTGGTACTAATATTCCAATGTGTGGATGGACCGACATTAGCTTATCTGTTCACTTACTGAAGGACATCTTGTTGGTATCTTCAAGTTCTGGCAATTATGAATAAAGGTGCTACAATGTGTGGAGATTTTTATGTGGACGTAAGTTTTCAGCTCCTTTGGGTTAATACCAAGGGATACAATTCCTGAAGCACATAGCAAAGTGTGCTTAGTGTTGTAAGAACTTCCCAACTGTCTTCTGACGTGCCTGTACCATTCTCCACTCCCACTGGCAATGAGAAGTCCTATTGTTTCACATCGCTGCCAGCATTTGGTTTTGTCAAATATTCTGGGTTCTAGCTATTGTAATAGGTATGCAGCGATATCTCCTTGTTGTCATAGTTTGCATTTACTTGGTGACGTTAGCTATGTGGCATCATCTTTCCCTGTGTTTATTTCCTGTCTGTATATCTTCTTTGGTGAGATATCTGGTCAGGTCTTTAGCCTGTTGGGGTGTTTGTATTCTTATTATTGAGTTTTAATTCTTCTTCTTCATATGTTTTGGATAGCCTTATTTATCTGCCTTGTGCAAATGTTGTCTCCCTGTTTATGGTTTGTCTTCTTACTATCTTAACATGGTCTTTTCTACACCAAAATTTTTGAAATTTAATGAAATCCAGCTTATCAATCTTTTTCTTTCAGGAAGTGTGCTTTTGGCATTGCATCTAAAAATTATTGCCAAATACCTTTTAATGAGTTACTTTGGATTTTCTACATAGGCAATCATTTCATCTGTGAACAAAGATAGATTTATTCCTTCTTTTCCAATTTGTATCTGTTCACTTAGTGCTCTTACTTTATTGCCTTAGGGCTTCTAGAAGGATGATGGACACAGCACAGCAGTGGTGAGAGGGTTCATCTTGGTTTGTTTCTGGGTCTTAGTGAGAAAGCTTTGATTTTCTCACCTTTGTTAGGTTTTTAGATTAGCTGCCTGTTAAACTTTTACCAAGAAAACTTATTTAAGCTATTTTCTTTTCTTTCTTTTTTTTTTTTAGACAGAGTCTCACTGTGTCACCCTAAGTAGAGTGCTATGGTGTCACAGCTCACAGCAACCTCAAACTCTTGGGCTTAAGTGTTTCTCTTGTCCTAGCCTCCCAAGTAACTGGGACTACAGGTGCCCATGACAAATGCCTGTTTATTTATTTATTTATTTTTTTGGTTGTAGTTGTCACTGTTGTTCGGCAGGCTCAGGTTGGGTTTGAACCCACCACCTCTGGTGTATGCGGCTGGTGCTCTAGCCACTGAGCTCCAGGCGTCAAGCCAGCTATTTTCTTTTTATATATCTTTTTTTTCATTTTATATAGTTGTTTTAGTTATTTATTGCATGACCATACAACAGTGAAATTGCCTCTTTTCTCAATATTTATAACTTTTTCCTCTTCATTGTACAGTTTTGCTTTGCTAAGGTACAATATCGATCAGGAGAGACAGTGGTCATTTTTGTTGCTATTTTTGCTTGTTTCTGAATTCACTGAGAGGTTCAGTCAATACTTTCCTGTGAAAAATGGTATTTTCTGTATATTCAAGTAGAAATTTTACCTAGGTTAAGGAAGATTTTTTTTTTATGTTTTTAGTTTTGTCATAAATCAGTGCCAACATTTTCAAATGGTTTTATTATTTTTATGTAATAATTCTATAATTTTCTCAATTATTTGGAGTGGTGAAACAAATTCTAACATTTTCTGATAGAGAATCTTCCTTGAATTCTGAGAATAAACACCATATGTTTATGATGAATATTTTATAACACATCTGGGTCCTATTTCCCAAGTTTGTCGCCAAGAATATCTGCACTCATAATCACAGTTTAATATCAAATTCCTTTTTCCTATACGGGTCTCATCAGTTTTAAATCTCATGACTTACTATCTTGTAACATGTCTTAGGAAAATGATCTTTTGAGCATCTCTAGAACATTTTCTTAAAGGTTTTCCTTACAATTTCTAGAAAAATTCACCTGTAAATTGAAGCTATAAATCATGATTTATTTTTTCAAGGAGCAATAAGGAATTTAATGAATAAATGAAATATTTAATAATATTTTCAATTTTATAGAGTACTAGAGATTATTCTCTAGAAAATTTCAGTACCATTTAAATCGGCAATTTTATTGGTTAAATTACTTAATAATCTTTATACTTTAAAAATATCAATTATAACTCTGTACTCCATTCTAAATTTTTTTTCCAGTTATTTCTGGTTTTCCTTCTTGTTTCTTCAATGATTTTCATAGCATGCTTTGATTTGATAAGAAGGTTTAGGAATCCCATGTCTGTCATCAATGTTTTTCTATCTCCCTTCATCCCAGTTTGTAAGGGGTAACTTTGGTCTTCACCTCCTCAAGGGGTCACACTCCCAGGCCCTAGCTCCCATCTTTGGATCCAAAGATAGACAGTTCCCTTGCTACAGCTCTCCTGCTGTTGTGTTTCTGTCTTTTTTTCTTTTTAAATTTCAGAATATTATTGAGGTGCATATGTTTTGGTTACATGACTTGCTTTTACACCATTGAAGTCAAAGTTTTAAGTATACCCATCACCCAGATAGTGTGCATGGTACCTGGCAGGTGTGAATCTACCCCTTCCCTATAGCCCCCTCCCACCTCCCAGCTGCTTTCTTTGAGTTTTACTACCAAATGTGCACATGGGTATGGATCAAGTCATTCCAGTTTAACATAAGTTCCTGCTGTTGTGCTTCTGTGTCAGTGCTGGTCAATTGGTACTACAGAGCATGCCCATGTTTAAAAATAACTTTTAAGAATGGGTTTTACCTCTAAGTAGTATGTTTAGAGAAAAAGAAAGAAGATCAATTAATAACTTTGTAGTACTGTCTTGACAAGGATTGCTTACATATTCTTATATCATTATTTTATGAAAATAGAAAGGGATGCATCCTATTTCATTTTAGTTTATTGTTTAAAATACCATCTTGTCACATCCAATTCATATTTTTATTCAGCCAAAATCTTATGAAGATTTGATATGTAATTAAACTACCAATACTTTCATTGTACTGGATTAATTATGGTCCACAGGTAGCAATTTTGAAGATGTGACTTATAGCACTGAGACAGTAACTCACAGGATGGCTTTCCACAGCCATAACATTAGTACAGTCTTAGAAGGGTCTAATATGGTCCCCCCAAAAAGCTCCCAGAAAGTGGATCATTCTGTAGCAAATCTTTACCATCTAAAGAATGGCAGTAATAAAAATGACCCAGAACCAGGACATTTTCACTTATAAAATTTTTAAAATGTTTTCACATATATATCTTCTCATTTGTTCATTTCGGTTCTGTGCGGGAGAGTACAGATATGGTAATAAATCGTACAGTACACACACACCAACTTAAGTAAAGTGAATCGTGCAGATTACATAGGAGGCTTCTCATTTAAAAATACCTTATTCTATTTACTCTAAAGCATACATACAAATACACAAAGATTTTTGTTTCTTTTAACTACTGGCCCAGTGTGAATCCTATACAGACAAAATTTTTTGATATAACTTTTTAAATGTTAGCTGAAACAGAAGAATTGTTTTCTATATACTTTTGTTCTTTAAAATCTGTATTATTCCCATTTTGGCTAAAATTCAAAACTTCATACATGCAATGCATGTACATAGGAACTATTGAAAGTTCACAGGGATAAAATTATACGTAACGAATTATGATAAAGAATCCTAAAATTAAACACATGTTATATACCACACACCAAGGCAAAATACTCAGCATAGAGTGGTGAATAAAAGGACAAAAAACAAAAATATGATCTCTCTCAGTGATGATTACGTCTGGTATATAATAAGGATGTTCCACAAAGCACACACCTGTGAGCAGGCAGCAAGTTGTCTTTTGCCAGGGGACATGAATCAAAAACTCAGGGTGCTGTAAGATTGAGGGTAAAGTTCTGTGCAGTCAGGGAATCCCTCATCAAGGAAGTGACATTGAAGCTGTCATCTAAAGCAAGAGAAAAAAATTCAGAGAAGAATGATGAACACAATGTCATGGCCATAAAAAAACAGACTGTACTAAAGGATTGCTATGGGCAAAGCGTTGCAGGTTCAGGAAATTAAAAAAAAAAAAATCAATGCTCCTGAAGCCTAGAGAAGGGACAGAGAGTGCACAGGAAACCACTTAGAAGGCTGACATCATCCTCAACTTTATAGGTCAGTGTCAGGAGTTCAAAGATGTATTCTAAGTTTAAAGAGAAGCTGTTGAATAGTGTTCACTCGGAGAGTGACATAAATTGCGTTTCTAGAAGACAACCATTTAATGTACAGTATATGCTGGAAGTAAAGGTATGAGTTAAAAGCTAGGTAGGCATCCAAGGAAGAGATACCTTTAATCTAGACCAGAGAAATAACTGAAATATGGAAAGAAGGTTTGAACTTAGAAGGAGATTTAATGGAATTTTTGGAGGGAGTGGCAGAAATAGATGTCAAGAACTTAATAACTTCTGAACAAGACAAAGTAGCTGGTAGCAGATTTATCCAATAGCTGTAAGCAATTTAAAAGTGGGGGAAGAGGTATCAAAGCAAGTTTGAAGGTGTTGTGCCATGCCATGACCTTCAAGCGATTGGCTGTGCATAAAGAGAGACTCATATACACCCCGGATTTCTCATGAAGGTAAATTTTCAAATTGCTGCACAGAGAGATAAAACCGGATGGGGAGCACGTGTATTAGTGAGTGGAAGGAGAAAACAGGGGTCAGAGTCCGGGGCTGTGAAAGTGGCTGGAATTTGGATAGCAAAGTATTGGAGAGGAGGAAAGTGACAAGAAGAGCTCCAAACCTAAGGCCTGTGGGCCTTAGCTGATCACGTATGGCCCGAGATTCTAGGAGGTCAAGTAGGAAACAGAGGCAGAGAAGCTGACAGCTAAGCTTGAGGGGGTCTCACACTATCAAGGAAATGCTGGAGTTCCTTCCCGGGCATGATAGAGAGAATTGGTACACATGCTGGGCATCAGTAGAGACACTACAAATACTCTTGCAACAAGTGAAAACAGGCCACTGTAGCAACATCCCTGTTTCAATATGGAGATAAATTAAAATGAACTTAGGTTAAAATGGCTTAAATCCAATTATTAACAGAGAAAGGGTGATCCTCTGTTAATTTAATGGTTTCAACATAATCAAGAAGTTGAACCGAACAGAATCCAGTGTGAAGATGACAATATAATCCAGAGTTTCTGTATAATAGCAGATATAGCATCCGGCATAAAATTCAAAATTATGCATGCCAAAAATTAATGCATAGGTGACTGCTACTGCTAATCAAAAAATAAACCTATGAATTCAAGTGGAGTTAAGGAAAATTGGATATTGGAGGTTTAAGCAAGAATTTAACAGTAGATGTGATTTATGCGTCGTGGAAAATATAGGAAAACAGGCACATGCTGGTGAGATGGAGTATGTTTCAACAAAAAATTAGAATCTATGTAAAAGAATTGAATGGAAACTTTAGAAGTATGGTATATGAAATTAGAAACAATTAGAATGTGTTTAATAGTGAAGATCACACACAGAGAAGATTATTATTCAGAAGGCCACAGAAGATCAGTGATAAAATACCAAAACTAGAGCACAGGGATAATAATCACAAGAATAACAACAAAAGCATAGAGCAGAGCACTAGAGGTGACAGACACAGCTGCAGTGGTTTAAATTACAGTTCCAGAAGGAGGAGTAATGAATAACAAGTTTTAAAATCTATTAAAAAAGATTAGCCTAAAGATTCGATACACTTAGCAAAATCCAACCAAATAAATACCAAAAAAAAAAAAAAAAAAAAAAAAAAAATCTAGGTGCATCACAAACTGCTGAAACTAAATTTTAAAAGAAAATTAAAGCTAATGGATGAATTTTTAAAAACTGATTAATATTTTTCAAAATATAAGAAAGAAGAAAAAAAGACAAATTACAGACACAAACCCAAATGTATCAGTAGCTACATTAAATGTAAAAGGATTAAATTATCCTAGTAAAAGGAAAAATCTTTAAAACAACAAAACACCTCAGATATAAGGTAAACTAGGTGAAAGAAAAATATCATTTTTCAAACACTCAATAAAAAATTGGGTGTATTAATATGAATAAAAACAAACTCAGGAGAAGGGGTATAGTGCAATAAAGCAGATCATTTAATACTGGCAAAGTAGAAATTGAATAAACAGGTAAACTCTTCTAACATTGTACTCTCCTAATAATATAATCTTGAATATAAAAATCAAAATTTGAGAGAGATATCAAAGGTGAAAGATTGATCCCCAATTATTGTTGGAAATCTAAGCCTGCTTCTCTCAGTAAGTGAATAGCAGGGGAAAAGTGGGAAAAAATCAATACATGTGTGAAAGACTTGACATTACTGAAGAACTCTACCAACAACTGTCAAGTATACATTTGTCTCGAGATTAAACACTGATAAAAATCGGCACTGTGCTGTTCTGTTAATCAAACGTGACAAATGTCAGAAGATTGATGGATAGTACTTGTTCTTGACGGAAGTAAGATTAAAACGCAAACTCAATGACCAAAAAGTACGCACATGTTTAGAAAGTAAGCAACATAACTTTAATAAGCATATTAAATATTGTGTATTCAATTATGTAATAATTATTTAATATGTATTTAAATATATGAATAAATACCATATAGACATATAATATGAATTCTCATAAATAATAGAAATAGAAAATATAAATAGAAAATGTATTACATTCTACACAGTATATTCAATCACTTAGGTTTCCTATCCATTTATATCCCAAGAAAAAAAAACAAAACAACGACAAAAAAATCCCAAACAACAACAATAAAAAAACTCTCTCCGTCTTCTGAGTTGTCCAGCCCCCACCACTTTTTCTCCCTGCCAGTTGCACAATTGATATCCTAGACACTCAGCCCCATTCTC
>NW_003852422.1:8412739-8458090 GCF_000181295.1 Otolemur garnettii
GCAGTTTTTGGCTGGATCTGGGTTTGAACCCGCCACCTCCAGCATATGGGGCGGGCACTCTACTCCTTTGAGCCACAGGCGCTGCCCCCATGAACTGATTTAAAAAAAAAAATTGTGGCACCCATTATATGTTTGAATAGAACGGACAAAACGTGACTGGGTTAAACTTGTAACAAAAATGACAGTTGCCTAACGATTTAGACAGTGAGTCACGGAAACGGATTAAGAATAAAATTGTCCCAGCTGTTGCCATTAAAGTAACCGGATCTGTGGCAATTTGGTAGGACCGTTTTAGCCGTGTTTCAGAGGATTTCCCACACTCTCAGATTAAAATAGCCATTAAATATTCCAAAATGTTAAAAAGCTTCGGCAGCCCTGCAAAGCTCAATGCCCAGTGTTTCCCGCGTGTTCAGAGCTCAGCGGCGGGAAGCAAGCCTGGTCCCCGGGTGCCCCGCCCCGCCCCCTCCGCCCCGCCCCCATCTCGCCCCACCCCGCCCCTTCGCCCCGCCCCGCCCCCTCCACCCCGCCCCGCCTTGCTTCCCCCACATCCCCGCGCTGGTCTTGCATGGCGTGGATCCAGCTCACTCTGCTTTCTGTCCCGTTAGTCTGCCCTTCGCCCTTCATCTCAAAAGAGCGTGCCTCGTTCAGGTCGACAGCCTTTTTATCACCATTGTTCCTTTCCACCTCTGCTCTTCATTCTTTTCTGCCAAAGTAATTGTCTCCTCCTGTTCTGACGGGAATTCTTGGCAAGGAAGAAGAACGATGTGAACTACATCAGAATAGAGGGCATGAACAGTGGACTGCAGACGCTGTGTGGTTTTCTAGCTGGCGTCCATCGTGGCATGCTCTGTAGTGCAGTTTCTATATTATTTTACAACAATCCAAGTTCAGTATTTTGAGGATTTTATAGTGATCAGTGTATAAATATTTTGGGAGGTCAGTCAACTGCTAACATGTTTTCCCACTGGTTTCTAATCTAGAATTGTGCTTTGGTTGCTATAGATCAAGTAAACGTTACTTTCAATTTAATACCATGCCTTGCCAGTGCAGAGTAATTGAATATCAAAGTGTAGTAAGTTTTAGTCTTTCTCTGTCATCCTGGGGTTGAGTGCTATGGTGTCATCATAGCTCACAGCAACCTCAAACTCTTGGGCTCAAGCAATTCTCTTTCCTCCCTAATAAAGTTGGGACTCCAGGCACCTGCTGCCCTCCCAGCAAGTTTTTCTCACTCTTGCTCGGTCTGGTCTTGAACTCCTGAGCTCAAGCCATCCGCCCTCCTTTGCCTCTCAGAGCTCTAGGATGACAGGCATGAGCTACCACAACTGGTCTGTGATAAGTTTAAAAACAAATACAGAAAATTTATTCAATGTGCAGAACTTGCCCTTATTTCCAGGACTTTCCTTGCAGCTTCCACAGTGGATAGGATCTGCAGATTTGCATTCCTGAAGGATATTAAGAGTTCTCTGGAAAGAAACGAACCAGGATAATGCACAGTACCTCCTCTGTCCAGCTGCCGGTAGTGAACAGTAACGTTCTGCGCAGCACTGGGCAATGGAAATATAAAGTGAGCCACAGATATGAGCCACATTTTAAAAGAACAAGGAAGCTAATCAAGTTCGTGTTAATATTTCATTTAGTTCAAATATGATCATTATCAACATGCAAGTAATATTAAAATGAGATGTCTGTAACTCTTTTATCGTATTTATTTTACGGTAAGAGAGGCACATCTCTACTCATGCCAGCTGCACTGCAGCTGCTCGCCAGGTAAGTGTGGCGAGGGGCTCTCTAAATAAACTGGGGGCAAAGAACATTTACCTTCTTTCCTCCTGTGAACAGTCATCAACACTTGAGGAAAGACTTATTTCTAAACTACGTCTATATATTTCATTTAAAGTTATGTATTTTATAAAAAAAGCAAAGAATAAAAGCAAAAATGTAGCCAATGTCTATACCAGATAAATTAAATTAACTAATGACTTTCTTTTTTTTGAGACAGAGCCTCAAGCTATCCCCCTGGGTAGAGTGCTGTGGCATCACAGCTCACAGCAACCTCCAACTCCTGGGCTCAAGTAAGTCTCCTGCCTCAGCCTCCCAAGTACCTGGGACCACAGGTACCCACCACAGTGCCCGGCTATTTTTTGGTTGCAGCCATCATTGTTGTTTGGCGGGCCAGGGCTGGCTTCAAACCCGCCACCTTAGGTGTATGTGTCTGGTGCCTTAGCCATTTGAGCCACAGGTGCCGAGCCCACTGATGACTTTCTAACATGTATACATTCCACATTCTACACAGGCTGGCAGGTTCGAACCCAGCCCAGGCCTCCAAACCACAATGACAACTGCAACAAAAAATAGTCGTTCTGGCAGGCACCTGTAGTCCCGGCCACTTGGGAGACTGAGGCGAGAGAATTGCTCAAGCCCACGAGTTTGAGGTTGCTGTGAGCTGTGACACCATAGCACTCTACCAAGGGCGACAAAATAAAAAACTCAATAAAAAAAAAAAGAAAGAAAAGAAAAAGAAATATTTATCTGAGTCTAATATCTACTAAATGAATTAATAAATATGAATTGGGATTATGGTGCTTTTAGAACATTAAAGGGTTATGAAGTTATCATGTTATTCAGCTGGAGAGAGAAGATGGCAGAGTCCTGATGAGGAGTCATGACACAGAAGCACAAACGCACATTGGGACGTCACACCCCTGGAAGGGACACAGGCTGACATGCTGGAGTATGGAAATTGTGGCATAGTTTGTGTGTTCATGAATATAAGAAATGGTTAATCACTTATTTAAATCTAAAGCACAAAAGTAACAAACTGAAACTCAGGGCATAAAATAATAAAAAGTATATTTGAAAATACACTGAGCTCATAGCTCCACCACATATATTTTAATCCACATAACTTTTAGAAGGGCTGGAAGAACAAAGGTTAATAGTAAGAAAATAATTCTTCACATAGACACATATTTAAAATGTTATTTCATTCTTGACCTTAATTAGAGAGCTACATGTAGGAGATACAAGATTTTAAAGAATAATTTAAATGACTTTTAGTAGAAATAGAATCTGGATGCATAATTCCCAAATGAAGAGCAGAGGATTAAACATAAATGCAGTGAGGCACAGGACAACGTAGACAGAAAACACAGGATGCAGAGACAACATCAGGAAAGAAAAAGACATCGAAAAGAACATATGCCATTTTTATGACATTGTTAACGTTTTAATCTCTTCTATAAAAGGAAAAAACCCTCAGATGGACTTAAAATCCATTTTGTATTGTGTAAAAGAGAACCAAAGGCTAGAATGGTAAATCTGAGACTTGAGGGCCCCTCTCCTCATGAAGTATTTTTTGAATTCTAGAATTGTGTAGGAGTATAGAGAAAAAAGTCTCCAGTAGTCTCTAAGTCCTTAAGGAAAAACATCTGACTAGAGCTAAAGACCTAGAAATGAAGTAGCCAGCACTGCCAGCCCAGAGAGAGCTGAGACTCACCGGGGGACCTGCTAATCCCGGGTGGATTGAGAAGCTTGACAATAGCAAAGGTTAAAACAAATAAATAAGATGATTATGAATAGGAGGAAATAGCATACAGAGTAACATAAAGTGATATTTACTTATCTTCTTTGAAAGTAAATAAGGACTTTACCTTGAAGATAAGTAAATAAGGACTAAGGACAGTGCATCCATAAAACATGAAGGTATTTTAAAAAGAAAGGGAGAGAATATGAGAGAACTCCAATTGAAATTAAAAGACACAAAAAACCCTTGTACGATGTTATTTTTATTAAATTACTGGTAAGTACCATAATGAACAGGTAATTAAGCACAAAAGACAAAGACATGAAGTTTAGAAATGTTGCACAGGTAATTAAGCACAAAAGACAAAGACAAAGAAGTTTAGAAATGTTGATAAAAGGGAATCCCATGATGCCCAAGGTGGTAGGGCTGTGTCTAAACAGAAATCACTCCTAACCAGATATTCAGGGAGGGCTGTTCATTTAGAATTAATTTATTCAGTCAGAAAAGTAGCCTGAAAGAAAACATGTAAAGATGGGTACATAGAAAATTACACAAGTGAATAAAAATAGGCAAGGATTAAGTTCAAAAACAAAAATTAAAAATGGTGCAAGACAGGGTGGTGCCTGTGGCTCAAAGGAGTAAGGTGCCGGCCCCATATACTGGAGGTGGCAGGTTCAAACCCAGCTCTGGCCAAAAACTTCTAAAAAAAAAAATCCTGCAAGACAGAATATTTACTCATAGTACACCATAAGGCACAGGCTCTTCAATAAACAATCTTTATTTTACTCATTTATTTTTAAGACAGAGTCTCACTCTGTGCCTTGGGTGCCCTGGCATCATAGTTCACAGCAACCTCAAACTCCTGGGTTCAAGTGATTCTCCTGCCTCAGCCTCTTGAGTAGCTGGGACTACCGGTACCTGCCACAATGCTAGGCTTGTTTTTCTATTTTTAGTAGAGGTGGAGTCTTGATATTGCTCAGAATGGTCTTAAAGTCCTGAGCTCAAGCCACCTACCTGCCATTACAGATGGGAGCTACTGTGCTGGCTGTAGTAAAGAATCTTAACATTCTCATGAAAATACAATTGTATTTAATTAAAAATTTAACATAATCTAGAGTGTCACAAAGACGTAGGAGAAAGGTGGCAGAGGCTGTGATGTAAAAGACAGACCTTCATCAGGTGTAATGAGTTCTGGAGAGGAACCCGGACACAGAGAGGGAAAGGGCTTACTACAGCACCTGAGGACCCCGCCGCAGGGAAGCATCGGTCTACTGAAGAGCAGCTGTCTCTGAGGCCTGAGCCTTTGAGCAAAATGAAATTTTATGGGGTCAAACGTGTCATAGTTTATAGCTTCTGAGATTCGTATTTGCTAAAAAATGCCTTCTCTGAAATGGTGACCAAAATAGTCTCATTTTTTGTAATCATTCCATAATCTACTTTTATTTTTTAATGTTATCTTTAAATCTACTTATAGTTTAATTTTGTATGGGTTGGTGCTGGTTTTAAAAAAATTGTATCTGTTTATAACATATCTAATTTCACAGATGTATTTATTTTTAATGTCATTAATTTAAATAAACTTAGGTAGAGGGCTCACACATTCTTGTGCTAGTTTCAAAATCTTAATTCCATTATGTTTTAATAAGGAAAATAAATAATACTCAGTGTTTCATAGTTTAGACACAATTTTATTTGTCTTAAACATCACAAATGGTCACTGTCGTCCCCAAATAGAATTCAGACAAATCAATACACGGATTTTGTAAACTGGCTCTTCGACATTTTGTCGTTTTCATAAACTTTAAAAAGAAACATAAAGGAACTTTCATGTGAGAGGAATTAGTAATCATTTCTAAATTAAAAACTGAATTATAGTCCTCAGCAGACTACTACACAAATGCCTCCTGTGGATCAAGCACCAGGAGAATAACACACAGAAACCGGAGTTATTGATACTCGCTCTAGACCTCAGCCGGTATTTGAGACAGGGGCATTTGACAGTGGCAATGCTGCTGTTATTGACATCCAAGCACAACAGGAGTACCCGAAGCCATCCTAACCCAGTGAAGCTTGGCAGCAGAGACTGCACATTGCTATCAGGAGAACATTTGCGCTTTTCAATTAAAAATTCCTGTTTTTAAATGCTACCTAACACTTTAAAAAAATGCTCTTATCAAAATCTCTAGAAAGAGAAGCACCCAGTTACCACTACCAGTTAGCAGTAGTCAAGACGTTCGTTGACCTGTCTCCCAGTCACTAAATATTTACAGTAACTTTTGCTACTTCTCATGATGTTGAGATAAAGCCCAAGTTTATAATGTGAATGACAGTTACTGGAGTCCCCAGATTTGTTTCCACTTCCCCTTACGTGAAATAAAAGTACGGTCAGTCTTACATTTCCAATAGTTATCTCACCGACTATTACTAACATCTGTGCAATATCCAGGCTCCACAGGGGCTGTGCTGTGTGCTCCTGCGTGCGTATATTGTAGCCTCTAAGCGAACATTTCACAAATTATTTTTCTAAATAATAAGTCACAGGATGGAAATATTAACCCTTTTACATGATCGCAGGCCTTGCCATTAAAATAAAGTATCCAAATACTTAATTCCCAACAGTTCAATTAAAACAGTCACTTCTTAAAGTCCACATTTAAGATGAATTTAGTCCAAAATATATTCCATGTCTAAAGAAATTAGGTTAATTAAGTTCATATGTTAGAGAGCTGCATTCCCATTCAACCATAATATTCTCTGAGTTATTGTCCGTCCATTCAGAAAGAATAAATAACAAATGCAAAAACAAGCTAAAGGGAACTCATTTAACCTGCTTTTATACAGCCCAATGGATAACATGTCTCAGAGGATGGTAATGTGTTAATTCACAAAATCACAATGTATAGACGAGAATACTGGAATATTATATAACTCTCTGTTCTCCTATCATAGTCTTTTTTATTTTTCCCTTCTTAATTTTAAGTTATGAGGGTCCACTAGGTTATCTGTTGCCACAAACAACTGCCCAACATCATTGAACAAAATTTTATTTGTTTTATTTTAACAGTCTAACTGTAGCAACTATTAAAAGTAATAGAATCACAATTTCTTCTGATAAATCTTTATGGAAAATATTCTCAAACCGAGGCCTCATTATCTTTCCTCCTGGAGATAGATTGATATTCATTTGTGGTAAGCAGAATTGGAAAGCATGGCCAATTTTAAATATTACAGAAATACAGACCAAATTAAATGAACTCGGTTTTTAAAAGATTGGTGAATCTGTGGTCACTGCAGCACATTCGTACTCCTGTGTCTCACATCTTTATTTTGCTTATCCTTTTAAACCTCATAAATTAGTCATGAAACAACGTTGAAACATGAAACAACACTAGATTATCGCTGGACACTCATAATTGTAACAGGTATTGTTATCTCCATTTTGTGGGTAAGAAGAAAGATAAAAATACTAAATGGTTTGCTTAAATGTCTTATGGAGAGAAGACAGTTTCCAAGCCCTCTCTTCTACAATCCTGGCAGAGTAATAAGATAGAAGTCTTTTCTAATCTTCATATATGCTTGTGACACACAAGCGAAACTTGTGCTCGGTGAAGTCAGTTTCTCAGCTGTGAAATGGCGATAGCGGTTTCTCCCTCCTAACCCAGGAGGGATAGTACCAGTCCCACGGGGGATATGAAATCCGTTGTTAACTCTGTAGTGCTTCTGCGGGCCTTCCTTATACCGCTAGATTCTGCTATGTGTGTTCTTCTTTCATATTTTTCCCTAATAAATTACATTCTTTTTCCTGGAGGACCATTTTTCATTTCCAATTCTCTTCTGGCAGAAAATAATTTAGAACTATTGATTTGTTGTTTCTCTGTTTCTTTATCTGGGTCATCAGTGTGGCCATCGAATAGCTCACTTAGAAAAATCTCCTCCCAGCACACTTGTTGCCAGAGATTGTGCCTCACCCAACAATTACGGTTCAAGTTGGACTCAGTATTATTTTCTCCCAATAAAACGCACTCAGCTACGAGACATGTTTCTCTTTTGAACAGTTCTTTAGAAGTCCAGGAAAGAATATTATTATATTCAGTGTAAAAATTGTTTTCCTATTTAAACTTTGCTATGTCATTATTGTTGAAAAGAATTATACAGATATGGTAGAGTTTGCTTTTAAAAAAAGTCTCTTTACTATTTTCTTTGGTCAATACAGTGAATATAAATGTGTTGATCACACCTTTAAAAATTATTCTCTTCTAAACAGCAGAACTGTCCTCAACGAGAACAGAAATTTTAGAATGCTCCTGCACTAGTAATGTCCAGAAAGGAATGTGAAATTTAGCCTTCATGGAAGATATAATGGAAACAAGATACTTGGAGATGATTTCAGAAAATAGTCATAACTTTACTGCTGTATATAATGAGAAGAAAAGTGTTATGGTTCTCTAGAAACAGATGATGTTAGCAAGATAAACACACACACTGAAATCAGACGTAACCATTCCTATGACCTCCACTCCACTTGGTATGATATACCAAAGTTCATTCAGTGTGAGGAAAGTCACATCTTTCACTAAGGCAAGAATCTCATTTATAACACCATTCAGAGACTCGATTTTTATTTCATGGGATAGGATACAGGCTGAGTTACTCCTGGCCTTTGCATTGTGAATGAAAATATGCACAGTAGATATGTTAGTTTTCACTCATCTTTAAAATCTGTGTACCAGGTCATCTTGGGATAGGAAGACAAGATAGCATTTTAACTGTATTTGAAATACAGTTGATTGAAAATCTATGAATATTTCCATTCTTCCATGTATTTTTATTAACCCCTGTAAGAACTATATAATAAGATTGACATCATTGGAGGCAGGAGAGTAAACAAAAGCAAACTTTTCCATGTATATTGCTTCAATTTTTACATTGACCTCTGGCATTCTGCAATAAAATATTAAGTAAACTTTCTCAGTTGCTATATTTTTTTATTCACGTTGATATAGTTCTAAATATATATCTTTGGAAGTTAATAAAATGATCAATACAAAGTTGTATTTTAAGAACAATATTGGGTGGGTCTTCAATGTGATTATGAGTATTAATTCTAAGTAAGTGAAAGAAAATATTTAGATTCTGCTTTTTCTTTATTCTGGGAATTTTCTGACATATATAGTACTAACCATTTTCTTAAAATGGCAAATGAGAACATTCAAAGACAAAAGTTCAGCTGTCGAGTTTACTAGTTAATATCCAGGTTTTTATATTACAATGTTGTGTACTGGCAATTTTAAGTCTAGTTACATGGACAGATGTCAACTGTGGGATGTCATGATTAAAGCATAAAATGAAGTTTTGTAGCAATGCAAATAATTTTTTGAGATGTTTTAATAAAAGATAAGAAAAGCAACCTACTTTTTGAAGATTTAAGTAGGTGAAATTGAGGGCAAGCCGTACTACAAATTTAAAATTTTCTGTGAAGTATTTTCAATATTTCTTTAAAGAGATTATTTTCCTTCAGATCACCAATTCAGGTATTAAGTGTCTCCACCTTTCTTTTATCAATATTTCCAGTTAACAAAAACAATATTACTGATATTTAAGAAAATGTGATAGAAGGCAAGGATATCAAGATTTACTTACCTGAGACCCCGTCTTGAATTCAACATAATTTATGAGATAATTACTGGCTTTCTAAGTGCCTGAGTTGAAGCTCCAAATTTTCATTTGCTTCTTTCTGTTCATCCAGAGATCTCTGGAGCTTACGGATCTGATTCAGGGAATCATCAATCTGAAGACAAAGCAGAAAAGGTTCAGGTTCAAGAGATCTACTGAACGCCATGGTGATGATGAATAATAACCCACTGTTTATTTGAAGATTGCTGAGAGAGATTTTATATGTTCTCAACATAAAATATAAGAGTGTGAGGCAATGAACATATTAAATAATTCGATTTAGACATTCCACAATGTATAAATATATAAAACATCATGGTAGATGCCATATATATATACATAGAGAATTTTACTTAATTTAAAAAGATACAAATTAAATAAACAAACATGAGAACCCATGATATATTTGACACTGTTTGCCGTCTCCCTCTCTCTAAAAAGTGTCCTCAATGAAAAAAAAAAAAACTAAAATCAATTAATTCTTTCAAAAACAAGGTGTATTATTTGTATGACAAATATTTACCAATAGTTCATGTGTGATGTTATTTGTATAAGTTAATGAATATATGGAAGTATTCATTTATTTTCAATAATATAATGAATGCACACATTTGACATAAAGTAAACATCAAAATGAATACTAGTATATCTGTGGCTCTGAGAGCGGAGGGAGGACATTAAATGCTTCTAAAATAAATGTAAGATTTTAAACATAATCTGATTTATCATCAGAGGTCACCAAGATTTTGGTGAAGAAAAGTAGACACAGGTAAACCTGTTGCCAGAATGATGTTGAGGCCCCAGTGAGAGACGTTGGCAGTTTTAAATATGGACATGTGGATATGCGTAAGGCAGAGTGGCAGGCTGGGGAAATACTGTTACCAAGTTGTAATAATTATTAATATGAGTGTAGCTTTGGAGTATCAAAACAAGGCTGATCTGGTTTTTTTAGAAACCTAAACTTAGGCCTTAAATTTTGTTTCCTTCCAATTTATTTATCTGCTAGTATCGTTTGGGGAAAATTCACCCCGTGTGTAGTGTGTTTATGTGAATAAATAAGTGGTTGCGTTTCTCTGTAGCTTGCAATTTAGAACACTCATACTACTAGCCACTATGGCATCTACACAAAATACCTGATTTCCTAACAGTCCGTGAGGTAATTACAAGTAATACACTCACGCCTTTGGAAACTAGTTAGACGTCATCTACTTAGGGAACAATTTTTTTTTTTTTTTTTTTGAGACAGTGTCTCAATATGTCGCTCTCAACAGAGTGCTGTGGCTTCACAGCTCACAGCAACCTCAAACTCCTGGGCTCAAATGATTCTCTCTTTTTTTTTTGATTAAATCATAGCTGTATACATTAATGCAATCATGGGGTACAATGTGCTTAGGGGACTATTTCTAAAGAAATTTTAATAACATAGCATTCAGACTTAAAAGACATTTATACTAATTAAAACCTGTATTTTAATACTATAGAATTGATCAAACCTTAGAGTCCAGTTTAACTCTGAATTCTGATATTCTTTCTAACCTTTACATGATTTATATTGTTTTGATATATTTTATCAATATATATTTTATATATTTATATATATATTTTGATAATGCTGTATGCAACCACCTATTTATTCACATAAAACACACTACACACGTATAACATACAAATATAATTATATATAATGATAATATATATACATTATATATTATTATTTTATATGCACACCTGTAAAAACTTAATTATCCCCCTGTTTGGGCACCAGATTCCACTCACTTTCCCCCACTCTGGGACACCCACTGCCCCACCAATACTCACTGTTCTGTCATATTTCACCTGGTTTCTTTTTCTATTTTATTATTCCTATCAAGGATTTGTATGGACTGTTTCTTCTGCTAGGAATCCTTCTGCCACAGAGATCTGAATGATTCACTTTAACTTCTTCTATGAATTTACTCAAAGCTCAGGCCGGACACCACATCTAATATGGCTACTTGTCTTCAATGCACGAATTCTGATATTTTCTTTCTAACATTTACATGATTTATATTATTATAAATTATATTATATTAACATTCTCTGTCTCTCTCCTCTGGAATGCAGATTCTATGTAGCTAGGGTATTCATTTTATTCATGTATGTATTTCAAGTGCCCAGAATAGTGTTTGGTTATTTAAGAAGAATAAAATCATGCTGGATAGGATAACACAACAGATGCCCTACCACTATTAAGGAGGCCATGATTTGAAAAATTCTATATAAATAGCATCCTAAACCTCTGCATATGCCAGATGAATCCAATTCAATATTTACTGGGAGTACAGAATAATTGCTTTGTTCCTGTTGCTACTCTAGTAAGGCCCCAGGCAGTCTTCCCGAATCTGGGTAGATTCCCAAAAATTTATGACACAAGAAAAACACATTCAAACTGCATCTTAACAAATAGACAATATGATAAAATCCTAGCTATAGTCTAAATCTTGGCAATAGGGGAATAATGATTTTACCTAAGAAAGTACTGTGGTTATTAGAATGTTTTAATTTCTATAATTCAAAAGAAAAGAAAATATAACAAAACAAAGTCTAGAAAAAATATCCTGATAGATGCTGCAGACTCCAGGCCATAAATCCCCTTTTTATTAATATTAAGAAATCTTTATCTAACTCTCAATGGAAACAGTTGATAATCTGTTTTGATACATCATTCCCTTAGCAATAGAATAGGACCAATTTTTGTCATAGAACTTGAAGTGACAAGTTGAGCATCAGGGATTCTGGCAAATGCTTTTAGCCAATCTGCTCCCATTCTGCTCCAAGGCACCCACAGTGGGGTCTCTTTATAATCTGTCCAGTTTAGAATTTGTTTATGGTAATGAGGAATGATGGCAACATTTTAGCTAAGTCTCCAATTCACAAATTCTCTAAAACTAGCTCGTGTAACACGGAATCTTTGTAAGGAATAAGCAGGTATGGATATTTGCCATCTTCAAGTAATTAGTAGGGAGAAAATTTTGCAGATATTTATAATTGGAATTTGAATATTCTGAGACACTTTATTAACCATATCACAGTGAGCTCTTCATCTGGAAAAACAATCAGCAAAATCAATTGAAAAAACTTCCTAAAATGCCTTGGTAATCTCAGGTGGAAAGTGGTTGCCTTTTGGGAAATTTCAGACTACAGCTATTTTACCTGATACTATAAATTCTTCAATGTCATTATCAACTTCAGGTCCTTCAATATAACATCTTTTTACAACCCATATGGAAATTATTAGATAAGTTAAATTTAGTGAGTTCAATAAGTTGTTGTGTCACGTGGTCTTGTAAAGCCATGATGATGGGCTTGACTTGCCAGAATTATATATCTAGTTTAATTATTGACCTTCTTTTGTAAATACATGTACCATTGAATTTTATAGGAATTTCAAGGTTTTATAGAACTGGCAGATAAATATCCACCAAAGACCTTTCATTTAAAATAAATGGCATCATTGTCTACTGGATAACGCTTAAAATGCTTAAGAAATATCAAACAAGCTAGCATTGGATAAATGCATTGCTGAAATTATTTCTTGACCTTTGATGTCTAGAAATTATAACTTTTCTAATAAGCCATGCCGACAATGCAAATGTTGTAGATACATGTATGGGGTTAATGAAACTAACACAAAGGTATCTCAGCTGAATCACTCAATCACTGAATCAAATTCATTTTAGCAGAGGGTACAATGTTTGCTTATAAGTGAATTGGCATCATTGAGTAATTCCATATGAATGGCAAAGATTCGGATTTGAGAGACATCCATCTTAAGGATACTGCATTTTTGGAAGCAGTTTTGAAGATGGCTTTTCTCTAATTGGCCCATTACCGTGATTGGGTTGAAAAAAAACTATACGTATTTTCAATGTTTTGAAACATTGACAAAAAAATCAGAGTAACTTTCCAAGGTGCTGTGTTTTTGTGCCAGTATTCTTCACTATCTGAGAACACATGTGGGTATAAAAACAATTTTACAAAAGATTAAAGTTGGAAAACTCACATTGGCTGATTTAAATACTTACTGAAAGTCTATGGTAATCAAGACTTTTATTCACATAAGGAAAGACATATAGATCAATTAAATATTGTGTTCAAAGTTCAAAAAGAAACTCTTCTATTTCTGGTCAATTGCTTTTGGCATGGGTGTCAAGGCATTTCAATGAGGTAATAATAATCTTTTTTTTTTTTTTTTTTGCAGTTTTTGGCCAAGGCTGGGTTTGAACCCACCACCACCTCTGGTATATGGGGCCAGCACCCTATTCCTTTGAGCCACAGGTGCCACCCACGATAATAATCTTTTAAACAAATAGTTCTGGAACTTCGTTATGCATAAACAAAAAAGTGAAAGAAAAAAATGAAGTTGAACCTCTACCACCCACCATTCATTAACCTTAACTCACACTAGATCATTAACCTAAATGTAAGACCTAAAACTTAAACCTCTTAGGAGAAAACACAGGTGTAAATCTTCATGACACTGGATTGGGCAACATACACAGGCCAAAAACACAAGTGACAAACAAGCAAAAAAAAGAAAACAATTTGGGCTTATTCAGAAATAAAAAAAAAGTTTTATACTTCAAAGAAAGACTACTATCAAGAAAGTACAAACACAGCCCAGAGAATAAGAGTAATGAGAGAAAATATTTGCAAATCATGTGTCTGAGAGGGAATTGCACACAGAATAAATAAAAAAAAAACACAACTAAATTATCACAAAACAAAACAACTGAAGAATGAGCAGAGGTATTTTTCTAAGGAAGATACACAAATGGCCAAATAGCACATATAACTATGCATGGCATTCCTAATCATTAAGAAAATCAAATCAAAACCACAATGAGACACCACTCCAAACCAAGAGAAGGACTACAGTGCAAAAGGTGGACGCTAGTAAGCATGGTTAGGAACATGGAGAAATTGGAACCTTCAAAAGCTGCTTGTGAAAATGCAAAATAATGCAGCCGCTCTCAACACGAGTTCAGCAGTTCCTGAAAAGTCAAACATTCATGGAGTCACCATATCATCTCCGAGGGGAATAAAAACATACAGCTACACAATATAAGGACAAATGTGGAAACAACCCCCCCAAACACCCACTAATCAATGAATAAAGAAACAATGGTATACACCCGACAGGCTATTACTTGGCCAAACACTGAAGGACTGATCCATGCCACATCATGGAAGAACTCTGAAAACCTTATGCTGAGCAAATAATGGGTCACATAGTCTATGATTTCATTTATATTAAATGTCAAAAATAGGAAAATCCATAACAGGAGACAGTAGGTGAGTGGCTGGGAAAAACTGGGGCAGGAGAACCCGTGACAGTGTTTAATACGATTGCAGGGATTATTGCACAACTCTATGATGATAGTAAAAAACTATTGGATTAAACTGAACATTAAAAATAGGTGAATTTTATTAAAGGTATTAAAATAAATTTTAAAACAATTGTAACATGCATCTTCACTTGCTGTAATTTTTATTTATTAAGCCAAATCAAAATTATCTCTAGGATATCTATGAAAGAATTAAGTTAATTAAATATACCCAGAGAATCCACAGTTCTTAATAATGTTATCCTAAATAATTGTGTCAGTTGAATTTATAACATTACATCTCCTATTTGATGAGCTATCGAAATCTTTAAAAATGATTTCATAAATGGGCATGGAGGTCATCAGTCTAAGAAGTACTGGCATTTCTTTAAAATGTTATTAACCTAGATACTCCTGTGTGATTATTGATATTTATATACAAAGCAGTCTATTAAGCAATTTATTCCAGCTCAGAGTTATTTTTGTTTTCTTCTTTTCTCTTTTCTTTTAAATAAATTAAGTCCATGTTACGGCCAGTGAGTGTGAAGAACCTGGCATCCTGCAATGCTGGTACTTCTTAATTTATGCCTTGAGGGAGTGATACTGAGCATTTTTTCTGGGTACCATGGCAACTGCAGAATCAAAGCCACAATATCATGTGGCAAATTTGCAGCTGAGAGAACTCTTCAGCATCACATTAGATCACTTTGGGGTGGCAATATGATAAGGTTTTATAGTGTATCATCTTGATAAGGGATGTTTATCCAATTTTATCCAAATTAGAGACAACTATACAGAATTTCTTTCTAAAGAGCAGAATAGTCCCATCAATACCTGTGAGAAAATATTAAAAGAATTTAATTTGAAATCAATGCCTCACAAGGGTTTGAGATGGATTTTCCTTAAAACTGACATCAAGTTGTATCAACCTAAGTAATATGCTAATTATCTGTGCAAAGAATAACAGTATTTTGTCCGACACACAAAACATCGTCAGATATTATCAGTTTTAACGTACATGACACCAGCACCTGTGTTTGTTCGTCCTACGATACACACGGTTCCCACTTTCTTCTCTAAGGATATGAACAGAAGCGAGCGCTCAGAAATCACCTAGGGGACTCACAATCCTGCCTTCACTATTTTGTCTCTGCTTGATTAGCACACAACAGATGTCTGCATTCAGAGGAAGCTTTTTCAGAGCACTGGGCTATGTGCCTCTTTGCCTGTGGACACTGGGATGAAATCCAGCACCATGGAACTCAATGAAAGAAATGGAATTGGCATTTTTGTCCCAAGTTTCAATCTGTTATCATACATTATGAACTACTAGGCTTAATCTCCAAATAACGTTAGATCTAGGTATAAAAATGTAGTTATTCCTCCTTACTGTTGTAACCAAAAGAAAAATGTAGAAGAAAACCAGCTCTCAAAATGCAAATATGAAATGTTGCTAAAATGTTCATAAAGAAATTTAAACTTTCAGAAGAATAAGAGAATTCAGAATAAACCTATTTGATTTTTGATTTGGAAACTTTTTCTCATGGCTGTGTTCTAGGAACTTGGCCCAGTTATTAGGACACCACCCGCTATACCAGAGGCCATCTGCACAGGTGACAGTCTACCATTGAGTCCGAGAAATCTGCTTCTGCAAAAAGTAGTGAAACTTCCAAAAAACACCAGAATAGCACTTTTATTGAGAACCACCACGTGATCCTCATCAAAAAATACAAAAACAAAGGAAGAAAAAAGAATAATAGAATCTGTCATTAAAGTAAAAATAGATATCCAAAATGAGAAAGAGAAATGATGTAGCTCAATAAATTCATAAAAAGAAGTAGAAAAAATAAGGTAGCCCCACAGCTTCTTTGTCAATAAAGACACCACAAGAAATACACTATAAGATACACAAATTAAGGAAAGAAATCACAGGCAACCAGTTATGACTGGATTATAAATCAAAGAACTAATTTTTAATTTCCCATAAAGAGAATGGGGGACGTGACAATCTAATTTTGATTTTTTTAATTTATAGAAGAACTCATAAGTCTCTAAAAAGGACTAAAAAGATCAGAAAGATAATATGTGATAAGAGGAAGAAGTGTCTTCCACGATACAAAGAGCACGAATGAACTTTCTGGGATTTTGCTGTGATTTCCTTCAGTCTATAGATCAAGTTTGAAAGAAATAATATCTTAATAATGCTGCATTTTCTTGTTCATGAGTAAGGAGCATTTTTCTAATTATTTTGATCTTGTTTTTTCCATCAAAACTCTAGATTTTTTCCTCCATATGCTGCCCTGTATTTTGTTAACACCAATGAGTTTCTTTTTTTTTTATTTTTTTAGTGCTAATGTATACTGTGTTGTTGTGTTTTATATTTCATATTCCTAGTGTTTATTTTTGGTGTCTAGGAAAGTCTTCTCTTGCTTTATTTGATTACTAGGAATTCCAGCATGGTGTCGAATAGTAAAGGTGAGAGACAATGTCTCGTATCGCTCCCAGTCTTAGGGGGAAAGTATGTGATTTCTCACTGTTAAATATTTAGCTATAGTGTTTTATAGGTATTATTTATCAATCTGAGGATCATCCCCTGCCTGTATTTTTAGTTTTCTGAGAGTTTTTGTAAAAAATCATAAAGAGGAGTAGGACTTCTTCAAATAATCTTCACTTCTTTTGATATGAAAATGTGATTTTTCTTCGTTAGTTGTTGATGTGATAGATTATATTAATTATTGATTGTTAAGCAGCCTTGCATATCAAAATAAAGTCTTCTTGTTACAGTAAAATTACTTAAAATAAAATGACAAAAACACTTGAAAATACTCTTCCAACCTTCACTCCTATGAAGTGTGCATTGTACGTTTGCGCGTTATCTGTTTCTATAAATGTATTCTCCTTTCCAGGAATCTAAGTCCTTGGAAACACTGGTATTTGGTTGTTAACCTGACTTTATTTATACTGAGCCTCTGACTCCAGTATTCTGATTCACTCTAAGATCAAAACATCTTCCTATCTCCCAGATTAGAGATGAGAGTTCTCTTGGCACACGGCTGAGCGTTCCAGTTACTTTTCAACAGAGACCCTGGTGGAATCCTAACAGTCCTCTTCCTTAGGAGGAGTTCTGCCTTAGGCTCATTTAGAAGACTGGAAGAGGGTTTTATAAACGACAAGGATCATACACGCATTCTAGTGACTACCTGCTCCTGGATTCTCCAGAATCACACTTACAACATCCATTTTGGAACTCTCTCATATGGACTGCTTACCAAAATGGTTTTAATCCTCATTTGACATCCTGCCTCTGATTTACGTCTATCCCAGTCATAGAACTGGTTCTGGACGTCTGCTCTTACTTATCTCTGTCATTCTATGGTTGAGAGAATTACGTCCAGTTGTGTTCTGTAATCTGGGACATTTGAGCCTGACATTCAGTGCACTGATTTAGCTCCTAAAAAGTGCCTTCCTCCCATCAAAAGTGCTATTACCAAGTAGCGAAAGAATTATATTTTCTCTTTTTCTGAGCTATTTGGGTTCTTGAAACAAACAAAAAATAGAACTTTATTTTATTACATGTAACTCTCATCAAAAATAAAATACAATCTTCTTGTTAAAAGCAATAAAGTGTATAGATTTAGTAGGAACATAGGTTTTATATCTCTAGGAGATAACTATAGAATCAACTGGCTCACACACACGGGAGTGTACCTGCTCTCAACACAGCCAAATCTTAGCACACTCAATACTCACATCCATAGCAATTTTCTTTCTTGGCCTTAATACAGATGCTCAAGGCTCCCATGGCAACTTGCCTCTGAGCCGTGGATCAATTTACCTCGATTCTATTTCCTACCAAAAAACATCAGTCTCGTGTTTTCCAAAGTAGTCTTTTGTTCCCATTTAACATTTCTGCCAATGCCTTTGTCTAATTCTGTTCCGTTTCTTTAAAGGAAAGGAGTGCACATATGTTCTTTTGACAATTATATTAATCTATTCCAAATCACTGGTTCTTTTCTCTTTCTCTTTTCATACTTTTGGACTATTTCCTTAGATGTCAATGATTGTTTCTTTGTACAAGCCAAATTACCTGCTTACTCCAGCAGTATACGTAGAAAAGAGTTAAATAGCATTTTAAACTTAAAATGTGATTGTATTACATTTATTTCTTTTGCAAATTATATAACTATAATAAAACCAGCTTTTCCAAGACAATTTGATTGGATTATGTAAGTGGTTGAAGAGAATATCAATCTTATCAATATATATTTAAAATTATTGACATACACATATATAAGAACTATATGATTATGTAAGACTTCAAAAACATTGAGTTTTCTCTTAAATTAGCAGTATTAATGCGATAAAAAAATACTAACAAATTTTAACTATAGAAAATATGCATCCCATGCTGTGGTCATTATTCTGTTATCTTTACTCTACCATAAGTAGCCAAATTTATACATACCTTAAAAGCATACAGTTAGTTATAGTTATGGATCTTGAATCAAGAACCTACTCATTTATTTTCCCCTACAAAAATGAAAAACACATCTGCTGTTTCAATATTTCTTGATAATTTATGCTTCTTATAACTTCATATTTAGAATGATTGAGTGAAACACAGCAAATTATAATGTTTTAAATATGTCTAATTGTGATTTTATTATATGATATTTGAACTATAGTAGAGCCACACAATAAATATTTATAGATCTACTATATGAATCTTTTTAAATTTCAAAAATTCTCAATTTTATTGTAGCATGACACAGAAATAGCTCATTGAAGTATTTCATAGCGTTAGGCTGAGCGCGGTGGCTCACGACTGCAATCACAGCACTTTGGAGGCCAAGGTGGGTGGATTGCCTGAGCTCACGAGTTCAAGACCAGCCTGAGCAAGAGCAAGAGCATGTCTCTAAAAACTAGCTTAGCATCGTGGCAAATGCCTATAGTCTCAGCTACTTGGTAGGCTGAGGCAAGAGAATTGTTTAAGCCCAAGAGTTTGAGGTTGCTGTGAGCTGTGACGCCATACTCTACTGAGGGTGACAGAGTGAGACTCTGCGTCAAAAGAAAAAAGAAAAAAAAAAGAATTTCATAGGGTTGGAGCTCTGAGTGTTTACATATAAGTAGTCATTTTTATTTTGATAGTACCAGACTGAGCAGCCCTCACAGAGGATTTCATTTTCAACTTTAGTCGGGTAACCAAAATGTCTTGTAATAAAATAACTTATGCTATTTTATTCAGGATACAAATCTCCTAAAAAGACAGACTTCAAATATCACTGGTGTAACTAGTAAGATGGAATAATTAGCTTAGAAAGTTAGGACATATTTAAATATAAAGCTAAAAGTCTACCCTTAACATTTTCTTTCTTTTGAACATAACTTTAAGACCCCAAAGATGTCACTATAAGATTCCCATTACAATAAAGATTGTAAAGATTCCCATTACAATATTTTTTTCTATAGGAAGACATCCGGAAAGAATTTTGTTTACTTCTCTGAACACAGTAAAATGTTCCCCATTTTACCTTTTTTTGTTTTTTCTCTCACTGGAACATTATTTCAAACCAGTTGCTGTTGAAATCCATTGTGAATTTTGCTTAAAGAGAACATTCTGATTAAAGCAGGAAAAAAAAATCCCCGTGTTTTCCAGTCTTTTACCCAAGATGCTTAATGATCCAACCTGAAAGGAAGGAACTTAAATAAAATTCTTCATCTTAAATTTTCATTTTCAGGGAGAAGCAGTTAAAGAAATCCACGTATTACTGTGGAATATGACAATATGTGAAAACAGAGGTTTGTTTTTAACATATATTTTCACACCTGGTTGATATCAGAGCTCTTTCCTTCCAGTTGTGACTACGTTCATGTCATTTACTTACACTCAAATTTCTGTACTTATATATCTGATTTCAAGCTTGCAGTAAGGCTTCTATGAGAGGACAATGCAGTTATACTAACACGGTTATCAATTGTTAGTAAATCACTACAGTAACAGTCGGAATTAAAGGTGTATAATAAAGAT
Source organism: Otolemur garnettii (assembly GCF_000181295.1). Taxonomy (NCBI): domain Eukaryota; kingdom Metazoa; phylum Chordata; class Mammalia; order Primates; family Galagidae; genus Otolemur; species Otolemur garnettii. The sequence goes on from NW_003852422.1 coordinate 8,433,330, forward strand.
TAGATTAAATATTCATAACACTGTTATTTATTAAATACAAGAATATAAATTAAACACTGCGACATAATGTAAGAATACACTAAACACTGTATATTTAATGCTGACCATTGGACTCAAGATCTAGTTACATTGATTATGCATAATATTTCTCATTTTAAGGTTTCCTATTTCTTTTTTTTTAGATATACTCCTATTTCTTTACTTCCCTTAAAGGTTTTGTTAAATCAACATAAGTACCAATGGATAAAGTTATGTAATCTCACCCACTATTTTTCATGTTTCAGAAAAGGAAAGTGTAGCCCGCAGAGGCTGAATGACTTTTCCAAGATCAAACAACTAGCCAAGGCGTTAGTCGGAGCTTACTTTCCGGTTTGACTCCATTTTCCTTGTCTTACCTAATATCCAGTACATTGTGTCAGAATTTTAGAAGCTAGAGTGAGTTTATACCGTGTCTTTTACCTGCCTTTTCTAACATTATGCACTTGTATTCCCAGATCAGAAGGATAATGCTTTTCATATTTTCCTGCTATTCCCTAAGCACTGGAAGGATCCTCCAGCACTGTGATTGTCTGTGTAATCTAAGGAGAGTGAATCACCAGGTCGGGCACCACCCACAGATTTCTCCCCTCTGCTCTCCCACCAGTGAAGGCTCAGTGACCTCCTCTCACCCCAGAGACAATCTTGCGACACACACCCTGTTCCTTTGCCCTCATGGATCTCTGAGAAGTCTCCCTGAAAAGTGGGACCAGAGTGGGACCAGAATTAATATACATTAAAATACTTACAAACTGAAGGCATATTGTGCAAAAGCAAATTTTTAATCCTGTAAAGAGATACACAAACACCAAATTTAAATGGCTGCCACTGAGGGAGGGGAATGAGGGCAGGGCGTGAGATGCGAGGGAATACAGACATTGAGAGAATATACTTGTCTGCAATAATGAGTCACCAAGAAATAGTTTGCACCAGAGCACTGAAAAGATAAAAAGGAAAGACAAATAATTCCTTTTTGCTGAGTTGTTGCCTTTTTTCCTATTATGCTGTAATGAGGTCTATGTCATTCCCATCATTTCTGGCCATTCATAAACGAATGGACAGTAATACGGCTGAAGGGGGAGACAGGACAAAGAAACAGATGCTGTTTAAGAAAAACCTGGATTGTTTATCGCAGCTCACTTTACAATCGCCAGCATGTGGAAACAACCTAAATGTCCATCAACCCAGGAATGGATTAACAAACAGTGGTCCATGCACACCATGGAATACTATTCAGCCATTAAAAAGATGGAGACTTCACATCTTTTGTAATATCCTGGATGGAGTTGAAACACATTCTTCTTAGTAAAGTCTCACAAGAAAGGAAAAGCAATTATCCAATGTACTCAGTACTAATCCGAAGCCAGTAGATGATCTGACAGATGCTCACATAGGAGGAAAACTCATTTCAATTCAAGCTGGGGGAAGGGGTCACAAGGGAGGGAGAGGGGGCCCGGGCACTGGTCGGGGTGTCTGGCACACCTTCTATGGGGGGATATAACCACAGGAAGGACTCTACCTAACAAAATCAATTTTTTTGAGCTGGTCGTTTGTATATTCATATTAACCTAAAATAAATTTACTTTAAGAAAAAAGATAGAGATTAAGTGAATAAAAAAATAACATATATAAGAAGATCATGGGCTCTTTCTATGTAACCTGCCCTTAAAAAATCTTGATTTTTTTTAGACTTATCTCAAGATACCTTTTCTTTTCCTTCCTTCCTTCCTTCCTTCCTTCCTTTCCCTTCCTCACTTCCTCACTTCCTCCCTTCTTTCCTCCCTTCCTTCCTCCCTCCCTTCCTTCCTTCCTTCCTTCCTCCCTTCCTCCCTTCCTTTCCCTTCCTCACTTCCTCACTTCCTCCCTTCTTTCCTCCCTTCCTCCCTCCCTCCCTTCCTTCCTTTTTTCCTACCTTTTCCACTCACATATATCTCACAAGTTTGAGCTGAGAATCTGCCATGCTTGGTGGGTTTGGATTTCCGTCAACCTATAAAGGGGAGCAGAAGTACCGCACCACAGAGCTGTGTGCTGAAGACAATGAAGAACAAGAGCAAGAAAAATGATTGTAGGAAGTAGCAGCCTCCAAATCACCTTTGGAAGGAAAAGAAAACTATTGGAAGATTTAAACGAAACATCAGTAGAAACCCAGTTCCTGGACCTCTGTTCCCATTGCTCTTTTGCCCACAATGCCTTCATTTTAAAGACGTCTGAAACATGGGTACTGGGGGTTGGGACTCTACAGCCACAGGCTTCCCCAGTCCTCGCCCATCTGCTCCAGATGGAGTTAGTGATTATGTAATTAAATAAATGAAACAAGTAGTTACACACAGCCCTTGAGCATCTGAAGAAAAACAAGAATAAATTGTGTCTGCTGCATCCTGTGAAAACCACCGTGATGACATTTATTTTGCTGCATACACCTTTATAAATTTATGATTGGCTATCTCTCATTATATGAAAGACCTCCCCTTGGGAGGGAATCACATGTATTCTAACAATTAACATCGAGGTGAGACTGTATCACAGGGAAGGGGCTGGTTTTGTCACTTCACTTCCTGAGTCTAGGGTGATTTCATCACAAACTGTCACTGTCTGTGTCCCCGTGTGAACCGGCACGTGGCCTCTTCATTATTTCTTCTTAATCTTTCCTGAAACACTTGCCACAAATTTTTCAAAAGTAAATGTAAATTCCAGTCTATCAGTATTCTCACAGTCTGAAAATCAGCAGGGTGTACATTAATGAGATTTTACCTAAATGGATTTGGGGCTAGAGAAAGATGCCTGTGTCCTTCCAAATAAAGGCTTGCTTAACAAATGGATATTAATGTAAATAAGTAACGTTCTGTCGGTTTAAACGAAGTGTCTCTCACATTCATCATTGCTGGTGATATCAGAATTTTGAAAAGATTCACCTTTTTGACACCAGGAGGCTTTAGAATGGAAAGCCAGAATTAGCTAAGCTGTAATAATAAGGTGATAATTGCTGAAGTGTGGAGCTCTACCAACAAAACATTCAGCAAGACACCAAGGCTTTGCGTGTGAACTGACAGGTCTCCATACTATCCTGTATGTGGTACTTTCCATCTGTTCAAGGGTTCCTTTCATTTTTTGAACTTCTCTCAAAGCTAAAAGACTTATTACATTAATTAATTTTGCATATTTCAATGTTAGCAGGTACTGGGCACAATAAGAAGCTACCCTCAGCGGCAAGCTATTTTATTGGTTTTGCTGGTAAAATCTTTTACCACTGACGTGTGTATTCAACTGTGTAACCAAGGTTATGAATTTGAGTATCAGCTGGAGCAGCATTTTCTCTCTGACATTTGGTTATATGTTAGAATTATTTGTGGAGATTTTTAAAAACATCCATGCACAAGCCCTATCCATAGCAAATGAATCAGATTTTCTGGAGGTGGCACTTGAGTGTTAGTGTTTTGTGAATCTTTCAAAGCGGTACCAGTGTACAGCAAGGTTTGAAATGCATTGTGTTAGATTTTAACCTTTATACCAAGAATAGGCTGTATTTATTTTTATGTATTTATCTCTATTCTTCCACCAGAATTGTGTGTGGAGAACCTAGATAAATACATCTTAGTTCAATGAAGAAAATAATGATGAAGAAAGTTCAGTAAAGCGAGAATGGTTTAGGTGATTTTGCCTTATAGAATTTTTTAAAAATTACTATACACTAACTCATCCTATGAAGCTTTGTTTGTGAATTATAAGCATATTACAGCCAGAACCATTTAACCCCTAATTTATATCTCTTTTAATACAAAATAGTTCACTGAATATTTTGAAAATCCTGTTATTTACAGAAGCTTATTTTTTACCCAGAGAGAACAAGTCAAGGGAATGTGTGAAATCTGCACTAAGAGAAAGGATTTCAAATCCACCAATGGGATTCATCAAATTACCGGATTACTTCCATAGGTTCAGAAGAAAGTCTTTGACAAAGTTTAAACTCATTCATGATGGTAACTCTAAACAAATTTGGTATAGAAGAAACTTACCTGCAGCACAATAAGGGGCATTTATGAAAAGCTCAAAACTAGCATCATAATCAATGGGGGAGACTAAAAACTTATCTTCTGATATCTGGTCCTAGACAAGGATGCCCACTGTCACCAGGCTATTCCACAGAACTGGACGTTTTGCTCAGAGCAGCCAAACAAAGGGAAAAAGGAAAAGACATCTACATTGGAAATAAAGGCATGCCTTTTTCTGATTTTATATTACACGATAAGATATAAAGAAAATGCTAAGATGCCACCAAAAAGTATTTTGAAAGTAATAAATATTCATTTCTTCCAGTCTGGGAGAAAGGTATATACATAGTATAAATCAGATTAAAGTTACATTGGAAAAAATATCCAAATGACCTTCCATAAGGGAAGACTGGTTGATTTAACATATTTATATCCAAGGAAATAAATATTACATTTCTTAAAATACAAACTATGAATAAAATAAAGCAATGTGAAAACTGGTATGGTCGTCACCAAAGCAGAGTATAATGCTATTTGCTTCAGTGACAATAGTTGTGTGTACCATTGTCTGGGCTTTTGAAGCTCACGCACTGAAGTCACGTCACAAGGTCAGGGAATGGTTGACTTGAATTTTTCCCTTCTTTATGGGATGTGATACTGCTTTGCACAATTTAAAATATTCTTTGGCCAACTTTATCTCATTCTGTCCTTCAGCCTTCCAGGAGCAGGTGTACTGTGTATTGTGCCCACCTGTCTTTGTAATTGCTTATCTTAAACTTAGTGCTTTTGAGATGCCAGAGACATACCCTTCGGGTTCAGTTTACATATTTCTGTTTCTAACTTTGTTTTTTGCATTATTATACCTTTTTGTAAACTGTTTTTCATACCTTATTTATTAAGGTGGAAAGTTATTTTGATGTTGAAATGTGGATGGATAAATGATCCTGCTCTGTGCTAAAATGTCTCAATTAAAACTTTGCCAGCTTATAATGTAAAATATATTCACAGAAAGACATTAAAAATGATAAGAAAATAATTTTTACCCTCTAATAAATATATAAATAGTTTTTTAAATAAATTTGCTTCAAAAACAACTAACACCCCCCCCCACACCGGAAGGATCTTTTTGGCCTGGTATGGTGGCTCATGCCTGTAAATCCTAGTAGTCTAGGAGAACTTGGGAGAATCCTTTAAGCTCAGGAATTCAAGACCAGCTTGAGCAGGAGCCAGAGTCCACTTCTACTAAAAATAGAAAATACTAGCTGGGCATTGCTGTAGGCACCTGCAGTCCCAGCTACTCAGGAGGCTGAGGCAGGGGGATCATTTGAACCATGGAGTTTGAGGTTGCTGTGAGGGAGGCTAATATCACACACTCTAGTCTGGGCGACAGAGTCAGACTCTTTCTGTCTCAAATTTTAAAAAAAGGGGGGGGATATTTTAAATTTTCTCATTTCTTTAATCAGACCTTGGATTTTCTTCTATGACACTAAAAACATCCTGTTTTTTCCACAGTACAGAGGATAAATATTTCCTTTTCCTTTATTTAAAATCTGTTGACTTGTGAGAGTTTAAAAATTTGTATTTGATAATTCTGATTTCATAATTGGAAGAATTTGCTACTATAACATTGAAAATCTTAGCAATAAAACATCTTTGCTTCCCAGTGAGAAGTCCAATTGCGGGCATGCTGACATCTACAGAGCCACAGTCATTTTTGCCGTGATGGATATTTTCATTCTCAACCACCCAAAACAGTAATGAGCTTCAATCAGAGGGGAAAAAATGGTGACTTGGCAAACATAATGAAGTAATCCAGATGACGCCGCCCAGGAGTCCAGTGTGCTCCGAGTCCATCTTCTCTGGTGATCACTGATTGGATTATGGGTGCAGAACATTAAGACATTTTATATACTAATCATATATTTCACTGCATTGATTTCCAGGCTTCAAATAAAAACTGTACCTGAATCCTTTTCTATGGGGAACTACAATTCCTGTAGATTCTGTTGGAAAGCAGCACAGATCCCTTTTACTAAACAGGTCACAGGGCTGCACCACCATTCATGCTTGGGAACTACAGGAAAGGGCAGTAAAGAGCACAGGTTGATATTCACACCTGCTCTTCTGTCAGAGGCATTCCTCTGTCTCTGAGCTACTTACAGTGACCTTGACCTGTGTGACGTTGTGGTAGAGGCACAATCTTACTCTCATCTTCCTAAATCATTTTCTTCAGCTTAAAAAATTTATAGGGAACTACGTTAATAGATTTGGAACTTTAATAACACACTTGATGGACACACCATTGATTTAATACTTGCCACAAAGCTCAAAGTTAATTCCCATTTATTGTTCAAAGCCATTCTTAGGTATTACATTTTGCCATTTGGAAATGGAAACCAGATATATCTTACAACCTGGAGGTCACAGAACTACTTAAATTTCTGTATTATCCCCTACACTTATTCGTAAAGTCAACAATTCCTTTGTTTGTTCCTCTTTGTTTTAGGCATTTTTCAAATATAACAAACACAAACAAAAATATTAGTTCTCATCATTTCACCTAAAAACCACAAGGTCCTTTTATCCTTTATCTGCTTTCCAGGAAACTAAGTACAAGATGTTTCGCCACACCGTGAAATGGGATTCTATCATTCTGGCTTCCAACATATTTTTTTTTACCACTAACTTCTGACATCAGAGAGGCATCTTAAGATTCATTTCTCTTTCATTATTTTAATGACTACTTCAGTTAGCTTCCACCTAATTTTCTGTTGTTTTGTTTTTATCTTTTTCCTCCTTTCTTATTTGGGTAGGTTTTTGTTTTGCAGTAACAACATATATCTAAAGTCTCAGTGGCTCACACTAATAATGAATACTGACTTTTACCTGTATGGGGTTCATAGTGGTTCAGCAAAGCCCCTGTCCCATGATTTCCTTATTTCAGGACTCATGCTGAGAGATTAATGCCGGCCTCAGGACGTGAGACCGTAGTAAAGATACTTGGGAAAGTGAAATGGAGCCCTGCGTTGGCTCTGAAAGCCTGTGACAGCCACTGGGGCGCATGGCTTCTCCTCATAAGGCATTGGTGAAGCAAACGTCATGTGGCCCATCCCAGCCCAACACTGGTGATGCGGGACATGTAATCCTACCAGAGGAGCAAAGAATAGAACCATCCTTATGAGCACAGCTCATTTTTTTAAGTTACCCAATTAGATTCCTGAATCAGATCTTTGGAGACTAACAGTTTTTTAGCCCATAGACTCTAGAAGATATCACCATTTCCTTGCCACTTTTAGTCCAAAACTATTTCTTAAAGCCTATATTGACTGATGTTCATTCACCATTTCCGCACAAAAAATACTGCATGTTAAAACTATTCACAGGAATAATGGCTACAGTAAAACACAAACATAAGATGATTCTCTTGAGCCTTTGAATATCAGTACAAAATACATACATATCTTCACATCTGGAGACATATTAAGGATAAACCACCTGCCCACAAGACCCTATCAGTAGGATCAGAGGATGATGTAGAAGCCTCACTGGTGGAATGATTCTGATTTAATGCAACATTGTTGGAGAAGAAGCTCTTGCAGCTTGATTGGAATAGCTTTGATTAACAAGTAAATACCAAAATGTGAAAGTGTTCTGTTATTAAATTACAACATGAAAAAAAAAAAACAGACTTTTTTCCAGATCTCCAACTGTTAGCTATTATATGGAAATTATTTTTCTAACCAGGGATCTCAGCTTTTTGCCTCAAAAGTTGTTGACCAGGAGCAGGTGCAGTTACTGGAACGCCATCTGAGATGATGCTGCCATGTGGTGACAGTGCCACAACCACACTGACATTAGAGACTGCGTTTCTTTTAAAAAAAAAATTGTGTTGTTTGTAACTTCCACTGAAATCACCCCACAGACACAGGAGTGCTGTCAGGATAATACCCCGATACACCATCTGATATGCTCCATAAACCATCAGTGAGTTGACCTTACGCCATGAAATGAGATACTGAAATTCTCTTGAACACAAGAGAGCACGAGGGAGAAGACATATCATAATATATAATCACAACATATTTCTCTACTACATATGCTTAAATCTCAAAGCTTAAAACACCAAGCTTTGATGAGACTATGCCCATATCTAAATGCACATATACACAAACATACTCTCACGCAATGGACCAGGCTGAAACACTGAAGCTATACCATTCATACAGGATTTATCATGAATACCTGCACACTTCCTATGCAAGCTTTTGTCTCTTTTCCTTGACAATTCTTAGTTGATTTTGTCATAAAAATGTAAAGGCTTTCATCCCAATGAATGTCATGTGTCAATAAAGGAGAAAATACTACATATGTGCTATAAAAGGCTATTTGAAGCTATCAGAGTGTGTTTCCATAGACAGCTGTAGCTAGTACCTCAACTTCCTTCTGGTGGAGTCTCTGCTTTAGTTCTTCCACTCGAGCTCTCAGTTTCTTCACCTCCGCCTCATCTTGAGCTGCTTGGTCATTCGCATGAGTCAGTTCTGTGATTATTGTCTGGTGTTGTCTGCTTAGTTTAGAGTGGGCATGTTGAAGATTCGATGGTTCCTTTCAAAAGAAAACAGAGATGACATTATTTATAATCTGCTCTATTGACAGAGTCGGAAAATTGCAAATTCTTTTGATAAAGGAGAAAAGCACGTGGGAGGAATTCAGTGACTCATCCCCTTCATCTGGAACTCTACGTTGCTATAATCCAATATTATGATTAGCATTTGTTTAAAATGCATGGTTAAATTATCTTAGGAAAACTAGACAGACAATTGAAAATAGAATCTTTTTCACATCTCAAACCAATAATAATATTAATAATGATGAATCATAGACTTAAAAGTTTTTTAAAAGCCATAAAATACTGAAAAATATTGTAAAAACCAGATGTGTTGGGATTTTTTTAACATTAAGTAGAGGAAGTTTTTCTAAATTTGATCTCAAATCATAGATCATAAAATGATCCATTCAACTTTAATAGATGTACTATTGGTGTATAGCAAATAAAATAGTATGTCCTACCCAGAAAATGGGGTAACAAGAGGCAAATTCTTTACCATATGAAAAGTTATATAAAGTGGATATGAATTAGCTGGATATAAAATATGAAAGAACAGAGTTCATAGGAAAGATAATAGGATGTCTATTAAATGTTGAAAGATATTCCACTTTACTCAAAATTAGGAAAATTGATGCCAATTTACACAAAATTTTAAGAATGGAGAACAGGTTAGTGGCAGCCTGGAGTTAAAGATGAAGTAGGAAGAGACCCCAAAGATGTGGAGTGGCTCTGGGAAGGCAGCAGCAGGGACCCTGGTCCTCATAGAAAGGCTCCCCTTTGAGTGCATAAGAGCCAGAGTCCTGGATGCCCTGTTGTGTAATAGTTTTGCAAGATGATGCCATTGGGGAAAACTGGGTAAAGAGGCCAGATCTCTCTGTAGTATCTCTTGCACCTGCATATCAGTCTATAATTATCAAAAGTAAAAAGCTTAAGAAAAATGCATCGAGGAGTTATTTTTCATGTCTTCATACTGGCCAGGGTTTAGCATGATGACATAATCTGCCAGTAAAACGTAGAAAAATGGGACTCATCCATGAAGAAACATTGGCGATACTCTTGAACAATGCACATGTACCAGGAAACAGTGGTCCTTTTCCAAGGAATACAGTCTACAGTTATATGCACATCATTGTTGATGTTGTCAAAAAATGATTAAAAACTAAATTTCCATCCTATGGAGCTGGTTAAATTGAAAAAACAATTAAACCATGGAGTATGATATTGCAATCTTTTGTATCCTGATCAGAAAATATTTCCAAGCTAATTTATTAAGTAAAATCCAAAACTGTGTGTGAAGTAGTACAGGAAAAAGAGTAATATAAAGTGACTTGATATGACACAAGTGATTATATGCCTGAAGTCCTGTGGAGGGTGTGGGCTGCACAGTAAGTCTTGGCAGAGAAACCACTGACTGTAATTCCTAGGAGGCCAAGAAAAAGAAGTAGACGGCCACCAAGCCTACCAGCCCCTGCCCCTGCCCCTGCTCCAGCCTCTCCCATGCCAAGAATCCCTCCTGGTAGCCACTGAAATCCTGAACATAAGATGGAGAGGAAATTCCAGGCATAGGTGCCCCGTACATCCCACCCCCAGACCGTCCAGAGGAGTCAGAATCACAGCCTTTGATACTTCAACCTGACCGATGTCCATAGTCAGTGTCACACAGGATTGGATTAGGCAGCAAGAGTCCGGGCATTCAAACTGTCTGGCCAGATGGGCTTGCCATGGTCATTCCAAGGAATACTGAGGTTTATGACATCACTGCAGTGTTTTAACTGAATCACCTCACAAACCACATTTAAAATACAATCGGTTTCCTTATTCCTTCCCTTTGGAACACAATTTTCAAATATTAAGTTTTGTATTTCATTCTTTCACACACAGAAAAAAATGTACTAGGGAAGACAATTCTATTATTCAGAACAACAATGGAACATTTAAAGATCTTTCTTGACCTGTCAAACATAAGTAACGAATTTACTGCAAAAATAACGCAGAGTTTAATGGAAAAGTAATAACTTCGTGCAAAATGATGGCTTTTTCTCAGGAATTATGCATCTCATTTCAATTACTCTTGTGACTTAGCAAAATTATCTCTCAGTCAATGCTTTGTCATTTGGATTGTAAAATTTACTTAAACTGATGTGAAAGGAGTTAAGCAAACAAAAAGCTTTGAGATGAACCTGTAAAGGGAGGGAAGGGAGAAAGGGAAGTAAGAGAGGAAAAACACGGCTGTTTGGCAATGCAAACTTTACCATCCCCATCGGTCGGCTGTTTGGCAATGCAAACTTTACCGTCCCCATTGGTCGACTCCTAAGCAGGGCCTCAGCCTTCATATGCTGAGTTTGGCAGATTTCTCAGGGAAGGTCAACTTACTCTCAGACCCAGGCGGTGAATATGGCTCTAAGTTTATTCTCAATGAGGAGCACCCAAGCCAGCAGCATAGGTCTTATTTTAGAACTTCATTTTAGACCTACCAAATCTGAAACTCAGGGAATAGACACCAAGTCCTCCAGATGTTTCCGATTCAGCTTAAGTTTGAGAACAATTGGTGATAAGCTGATTCCAGTAAGCGTTGCTCCTACCAGTGACTGGTGTAGACAGACAGATATAACCCAGCTGAACAATGAGATATAAGGAGAAGTCCTTTTGGATGGGAAAGATGTTCAAGATTTACTGTCACTTAAACATATTTTTAAAAGACACGTGCTTAAAGTCACAACAGCAATCTGGGCCGGTAGGGAGGTCCCACTTACACGTGAGGTTGGCTGACCTGGTCTATCTGGGCATTTTCTGTCATTTGAGAAAATACGCCCAATTTTATCTAGACTTATAGCCAGGTGCATCCTAATTATGTTCATAGGGTCCCTATTAATAAAGATGAAAGCTGGATTTCTCATTAAGGAGCAAATCATATTGTTTCATTAACACAAAGTTTTTGTTTGTGTTTTTACAAAACCAGTTTAAAGTGAAAGGGATTGTGTTTGCCGAGTGCCTAATACGTGGTACATTTTTCAGATGCTTTCTCTGTCTCAGTGCACATGACACTCCTCTGTCGAGGGTAATATTTCCCCTACTCAGTCTCAGAGAGACCATGCAAATTGCTATCACCAACCTCATTGTAATTAACTTTCATCAAAATGATATCACATGCCTGCGTTTAATCTTGTTATTAAGACTAATATTCAGGATTGGACAATTTCTTTGACATTCTCATTCTTAATTAATACCCCTTCTATTTTACTTTCAGTGGAACAGATGAAATCTTCTTTAATTCTCAAAGCTATGGGCTTTGCCGCTATCCCATTGTTTTGGTAATCTTGGGATAAGAAAGGGATAGGAACTCCCTCCCCCCACCCCCCCCACCCCCCGCCTACATTCACTTCTTTCTTCCCATACATGTTTCAGTAAATGGCAATGGTCTGTAGGCTCACGCACCATAATTAAATGCGTATATTTGATGCTATTATCTGAAACCTGAATATCCCCTGTAACTTGCTAATAGATGTATAATTGGAAGACACTCCAAATAGATATTCATTTGAACAGTTAAATGTTTGCAATTCAAAAGAGAATTAGGGAGATAGTGAAGACATATATGGACCTTGAAGCAAGTTCATTATACTATATTTTAATGGTAGAAATAGATAATGATGAGGTATGTTTTTATTTTATTTTGGAAGTGAAAAATTAGAAATTTAAAAATTTTAAAATGTACATATATATAATACTACAGATTACTTGTCAGCACACAATCCTCTATAAATTTAAATCTACACAACTGGACAGTAAATATAATTCATAATATTTTGGCAAATGGATCTGAATGATGGTATCAGATAATAATATGGAAAAGAAACACAAAGTGTATTTGCACATAAATGTTTTTAAATTGTAACATAGTATGAATTCCTCAAGTACACTAACTCAGATTTTATTGATATAAACATTTGATGGAATGCTTTAAAATTTGTGGATGGCTTAGGAAGTGATGCATTCAGTTATGCTGTTATGCATATAAGTGTGGAAGAGTGTCTTGCTGTCTACCTAGAAGTAACTGTGTATCCGTTACATCCAGTACTGAGGCATATGCGATTTTGGTTGGGGCAAACTGACAAAACTAAAATACATTTTCTTATACATAAAATGACGTAACTAGGGGCTGGTAAATATAAATCAAATCCGCTTACAAGCATTTATGTGAAGGAAAAACAAAATGAAAGAATTCCTAACTACAGGGAAACTAAAAGTGTTTATTATACACGGTCTTTCTATCCCTTCAAATCGTAAACGTCCGTAGAAATGAAAAGTTTCTTCATCTTTAATTTCAAAGGTACATGCTAATACCATACTGATTTGAGGATAACACGACATTCACAATATAATATATGGCCCAATTATATTCAAAAGAGAAAACAACTTGGAAAATTGAAAGTAAGCTGCTCATCGTCTGCTGACAGCCTTGGTCTACACCAGCTGCGTGTAATAACGCCGTCCACAAAGGCAGTTTTCTCTTCTCTGCAGTTGACTCAGATAACACTGGATTGTTATCACAAACAAATGTGCACACTTCAATACATTAAAAAGGTCCCATTCAAATTAAGCATATTATAAAAATAATCTTGTACACCCGCCTACATTGAAGGTTAAATATCATTTTATCTAATTATTACCCTAGAAATGATAGAAATCAGAGGACCACACATCTTCACCAATAATACATTCAATGTTATTCACAAATCTATGTATGATTCAGTGTGACAGATGATAGCTTTAGAATACAAGCATTTTAGGGGTCTTCATTAGCACTGTCAGTGGGTTCATTTCAGAAGTTATGTGTTAAATATAAATAACGTGATTTAGTGCTAGCTGTAGGGTTGACATCACACCAATCATTCATTCAACAAGCATTCACAAAGCATCCACCATGTGCCAATAACCTGCTATGCATTTTATATGTGGAAGCAAACAAGGCAGGTATGATCTCTAACCTTGTTGAGTTTACAATACAGTAGGGGTAACAGATTAAAGACCAATCAAATAAGAAAATGTGTCAGTTGTGACAAGTACTAAAAAATGATCAAAGGAGTTGTCAAGACAGGAAATAATTACTGAGGGGTGCCAAATAAGAAAGATCGGGTGCTGGGGGGACACTATTCTGTGTCCCCGAGTTATCCCTTCAGAATAGATGGGTACAGTAATGTTCTTCCACCAGGTTCTGGCAGTGTCGTCTGATGACAATTCTCAGCTAACAGACCTTACCCCCTGGCTGCCAAGAGCCTCATCATCAAGTCCATAGCCCCATCTGTGAGCAGCCTGGCCATTTTAGAAGTATAAAGGACTGTTTTTGTCCTCCCAATTTGGGACAGGTCCAAAGGTCCACAGCAGCTTCAGAGCCACAGTGCGCTGTCACAGTTGGGTCCTAGCCCTGCTTCTCCCCTGACCTCCACTGCTTGGCTCATCCCCATGCAGGAGCTGTGCTCCCTGAAACACCTCCTGCCCGTTGCTATCTCGGAGTCGACTTCCCAGGCACACGGCCTTCAACATCCAGTGTCCCTGGCAATAGCTTTTCAGAACTACTCTGCCAAATTATCATACAAAAGGTCCATGAATGGAAAAAAGATGATTCAAACTTTACCCAGAAAGTATGATAAGGGTGTGAATTATCCCATAAAAAGGTGTGAAGTCACAATATTGCATTCTCTAAATATACATGCTTATATACGTGTTCATAGATACTCATATGACCAACCTCAGGTGATTAGAGAAAATACTGGAGTTTATTCGGAAAATTTCGAACACAAAATTGTAACAAACAGTTCATTAAGTAATATGCGAAGGCATCTGAGATTTATTCCATAAGCAAGAGAGTGCTAGGATGTTGAGGAAGAAATAAAATATCCACATCTCTGATTCAAAGACAAATCTGGTGCAGGGTGGAAGGAAGGAAGCCTCATTTCAAATAGAAATACACTATGACGGGCAGGGTAGAGAACTATAGATGAATAGCAATGGAAAAATACTAGAGACTTTTATTTGAGGAAAGTTTCACAAATATGTAATTAGTTCATGGAAAAGAAGAAGTTGAAATTGAACTTGTTTTCCATAATATTGGAAAGATGCTGCTAAAATTAGCCCAGGAAAACACAGTGATGAAAAGACAAGTTTGAGAAAGGAGAGAAGCAATGAGTTCAAACGTGACACGTCGTTTTCAGGTACTCATGGGCCATTCACGTGCATATTCCAGTCGAGAAATATGAATCCCCTTCTACAAGTCTGAAGATGGGGAGTTGGTTCCTGCAACTGGATATGTGGAAATGATGTTTCTATATGAGAATGGTACGTATGGTGAGCTGAAGCCTAAAAACTGGAAATCAAATACTGGTGTCTGCCTTTGTAATTATTCAGCGTTGGACATAACCAAGCAACTGACAAAAAGAAAAAAAATACTTCTTGAGTTTCCACTCATGTTTTATCAGTTACATTAACATTCCCAATAATATTCAAGTTTTAAGAAGATACCAAAAAATCCCTAATTTTAACTTCTAAGTTCTAATTTTCTCATCTGTAAAAATGCACATGATGGCAACTTCCCAGTTCGTAACCGTTAAACAATATAATGTGTGTAATCACTTTGTGATACGTGAATTAAGGGTAGCAGAAGGCTGTCTAGAAAGGTCTGTTTAGTTTGTTCGTTTTTATCAGATGTGATAACAAGGCTAGATATTAGTGATTTGAGGAGAGAGAGCATCTCAGCAAAAGCTGTTGGGAACTAAGCACTTTTCATCTTTCTGGTCTACCGCCCATAGGTCTCTGTATTCTGGCTGTTTCCTAATCCTATATCCACCAACTCTTGCTGTGCAGGGGATGGGAAGGAGGGAGGAAAGATAAAAGTTGGGTTTTTAGTGGTATTTTGCTTTTTAGTTGATAAGATAACCTCACAAGACTCTGTTATGTGAGAAATTAATGATAAAATGAAAAACAGTGACCATAATAGACAGGAATGCAAAAATAGGTTTGAAGTTAGACAAGAAATAACAACAGCAAAGAGAAATTACTGAAGAACAAATCAATTGGGAAGAAAAGATCATAAAGAAGTGAACCACTAGTTGATTTATAATCCGCAACAATGAATCTCAGTAAATGAAATGGTACCTTCAGTTACTGAAGAATAAAGCAGTCAACCAAGGATTCTAAACACAGATTACTCAATGAGAAGCAGGAAAGAAACATCTTTGGGTCATTCACAGGCAAGATTCTTTTATGAAGCAACTCTGACAGGATATTTTCTGGGTATTCACCATTTTACAACTCTTATTTCACCAAATCCTTTCTGCCCCAAGCATTGAAACAGTGTTTCCCACCTGCCTAGAACGAGTTTTTGCAACTCTACAGTCCTGTAACTCCTAATAATCACTCAGGTCCATTTTAAATATGATTTCTTTTGAGATGCTTTCTTAAACACCTAAACGTGAATTATGACTCCTAGTATTATTTCCACTGTCTTTCTTCTGGCCTGCTCATTCCTTTCCTAGCCCCACATGTCGGAGTTTGTACCTATTTATGCCTTTATGTAGGATTGCACGTTTGTTAGTCAATACATATTTAACGAAAAATATATACAGATATATCTTAGAAACACTTTAGAGTCATGTAAATATGAAAATCTACTTAACTATTTTTAGGTCAACAGAAAATTAGAGTTTTAATTGCAGAGTTTTGGTAATAATAACAACAATACTAAAAAACCTCGGAGATACAGTCAAAACTGTTACTGAAGAAAGGGATTCAATGTAACCCCATGTGTATATATATAAGAGGAGGATTCAACTCAAACTGTTACTTATGGTGTGTCAACATCATCTGAGGGGAAAAGAGGGGATGAATTATTGAAGATGAAAACAGAACCTCTTTGATGCCATGCCCTGTTAAAACCTCAGCCCATCCCTCCCTCCCTTCAAAGCAAACCTTTTGAAAATAATGTTCTGTAGTCTCTGTTCCCACTTCTCTCTCTCTAGTAAATTCTTTCTCTTTCCATTATTGCTCCTTCATATAATTCCAGCAAAACTGTCCTTGTCAAGGTTATTAATGGTGTCTGGAGAACCGACTCCATTGAACTCTCAACAGTGTTCAGTACAATGTTTAGTATTAAATGAGCATTGTAATTCATACCTAGGTCAATATGTACCTATGCATCTACACATAGGCAGATATATACAATTATATATACATATTACAACACATACAATTAGATTGTATACTGAGCCTCAAACTTAATTTATATATCTTATTTACTTAATACATATACAATTGGATGTTTAGTTGACATTTTACATGTAACATGGTATACTCAGTTAATAATCCAGTGCTATAGAAAACAGAACCAATACTTTTTTCTTCCTTTGCTAAAAGCGCATAGAAATGTCATTAAAACCTAAGTAAGTAGCAGGACCACGATATCAGCCTTAACACCTAGAGATTGAGTTTTAATGCTCACATTAGTATAGGAGATGTGCAACTAAAAGATGTAAGCGTTTTCTGCCTACATCAAAGTATAAAACAAATGACTCTTGTTTAAACAAAAATGGAATCTGAGACCAGGGCAAGCACCGAGATAGAGGCCAGGAGCCAGATTAATCACCACGATGGAAAACCAACCTAATTGCCAAGTGGAACCCTGGGCATACAAAATAGAAATAAATCCCACTGATGGAAGAGCTCCAAGTGCAGAGGCCCCAGAAAAATCAATCGGACAGGGAAGTTTCAAAACAAAGTTTCAGATCAGGAGAAGTAACAATTCCATCTGAAGGAAGTAAGGAAACACAACAGGAAAATGACCGTCCCAAGAACATAAGCGATAGCAGTCTGAAAACGCCACAAAACAACCATCATATAGTTAAGTGATAAAAGTACTATAAATTATAATAAATTAATAGTAAACCTTTTTATAATATGAAGGGAAGATTTGGAAAAAAGTGGAAATTTTTGAAAAGCCACACAAAGTTCTAAATATTAAAAATTCAATGGATGAATGAAATGGAAGCATAGATACTATTAAAGAGTAAATTAACTATACAATACATCAAAATTAAATTATACAGAATGCAGAGAAAAGTCCTTAAAACAGTCTAGTATTATGGAAGGACAGCAGACAGCTCCTGAGGTCCAGACTCTACCAGTCAGCAGTCTAT
This sequence comes from Otolemur garnettii, assembly GCF_000181295.1. Classification (NCBI taxonomy): domain Eukaryota; kingdom Metazoa; phylum Chordata; class Mammalia; order Primates; family Galagidae; genus Otolemur; species Otolemur garnettii. The sequence continues at coordinate 8,451,149 of NW_003852422.1, forward strand.
TCTTGTGTACACATAATAATGTTTTATAAGCCCACAATAGCCAACTCTGAAGGGATGATCACTACTTTCACTGATATATTTTGGCCACAGCTGAGACACGTGGTCATCTATAAACAAAGAGTAACTGGGAAATTTTCTCTACCATGTGTCCAAAAAGATGAGGAAATAGATTCAATACGTATGGGCCAATTTTCTGCCAAAAGAACAACCAAATTATAATATTAAGTATACAGAAATTTTAAATTAAAAGATTTGGAAATTTTATCTATTATAAAATACATGTGGAAATCTCTATGCCTCCCAAACAAGAGCTAATGGGAAAGGAACATATTCTCTTTTTAAGAATATAAGTAATCTTTACAAAATTGCCCATGTATCTCGCAGAGGAAGTGTCAACAATTTCCAACAAATTTCCGGCCAGCAAATTCAAAGAATTATAGTGACATTGTCACAAAACAATTAAAGTAGAACTGAATTTTTTGAATATAGTTTAAACTATATCCAGAAATTTATATGATTTAAAGGAAGTCACAATAACAATCACAAACTAAAGCCCCACACATACACTGTGCGGGAGATGGCTAGACTGGGCCTTAGAGCTCAATTGACAGAACTAAATATATTTATAAGAAATAAAAATAAAACAGAAGTGAGTTAAACTAGCATAATAATTGAGGCAGGGAAACAGAGTAGCTTTTTGAAAACCTGGTAGCACAAAACAAAATATTTATAAAAATAATAACAATGGAGAGAATAAAATAGTTCTTTGAAAATTACATATTATGAGATTGATTAGGAAAAAAGACAGAGGAAAAACTTTTTCCTCAAGCAATTATTTTGATTACTTAAATGTTACTACATAGTGACTTCCGGTTATTTCCTTTTAGTCAAAGACCCAAATGAAAAGGAAAAGAAAAAGAAAAAAATCAAGACATCCGAATTGGCAAAAGTGAGAAACGTTGCAGAGAAAATTCTGGGGCCTGATCAGACACATCACATTTATTTCTGCATCGTATTTATGTATGTATTTCCGTATGTGTGGAGTCTGGGTGGATGTCATTTGCATCATATGCACGAACATAAATTAGTTTGTGTCGTGTAGGCTAAAAAAAAGCAATGCATCTTCAAACTTAGGTGCTTTAATAGGTTGCATTACTCACCAATTAGTCCTACAAATAATACGTGTATAGCTCTATAACAGTAGGCAATACATTTTAATCTTTACAAAACATATCCTGTGATATTTAAAGGTTACTAAAGAATTGCAAATATGACTATTAGTCCTACAGCCAAACCATAACTGTAGCTAACAAACAGAATTCGGTATTTATGCAGCATTTTGTGTCTCTCGAGAACCCACACATATTAAGTTAAACCATTAATGGTTAGTCACCAAATTGTAGACGGAATCACAAGCGCTTTTTCTACTTTCCCTCCGTGCCTGGGGTAGAGAGAGTGAGAGTGATTCATACACAGTGGGAAGGCGTTACTCCCACACGGTCTTTCTTAAACCCAAGCACACTTAGCTAAATAACGCTTTATAACTAAAGTCCCCAGCACTCTCTCTACCCACACTCAGCCCCCTGCAATTGCACAAAGTTACGAGTGCCCGGGGAATGCTGTTGCTGAAAATCCTTATTTCATCTGGTGAATCAGGATTTTACAAGTCCCAGGCAGTCCTTTGTATACGAAAGTGGCTCTGCCCAGAATAAATCCTCCTGATAGATAAAGCTATTGCTTTTGTTCATAATTCAAGAGAAACAATAATTTAAGTAAAATAAATGGTGTTGGATATTGAGTCTTGCAGATCCAGTGTTCAAACAATTTCTACTTTTATTTATGTAAGAGAAAGAGCAGAGCAGCCAGCACGGCAGGCGACAGGGAAGTGGACAGACAGGGAAACAGAAGCAAAGAGCCACATTATGTGCTCATAAAAATTAATAGGAAATAATCCAGAGGCTCAGACCAAGATAGACAAAGGAAGAAAATCCACAGAAGAGAGAGAGAATACAATAATCCAAAAATGAAAATATATTACTAACAATGTTGGTAGAGAAATAGTAATAAAAAGAAAGAAAGACTCATACATACTGAAGGAAAATATAAATTTTCATGACATGTTTGGGGGAGAGGATGTTTTACCAAAATGTATTAAAAGTTCTTAAATCTTTTTTTTTAATGCCAAGATATATACAAAAGTTTTCTGTTCAAAAGTACCTATCCAGTATTATTTCTAGTAATAAGTATTAGAAATGACCCATATGATTGGACCTTGATTTAATGAACTGTCATTAATTCTTATAATAGAACATTATAAACCTTTAAAATATGTGGGCCCTTTTGGGGTGCGGTACACAACTACAAGAGGGACTCTACCTAAAAAACTCAAACTCTGTGACCTGATTATTTTTGTACCCTCACAATAGCGCCGAATAAAAAATAAGATATGTGGGAAGAATGTTGATGAAATAAATATAATGAATCTAACATAATGTGGAGTAAAACAAGCACAGAGGGGAATTCTACGTGCATAACTACTCCAGTGAGGGGTGTGTACTACCTGCACACACAAACACACAGTAACGGGTAGACAGGCGACCTGAGATGCCCGAAATGTGGGCCTTTTCATTTTGTCTGCCCTCACCCAAGACCTCAGACTGACAAAAACGCATTCTGCTCTCCACACCTTCTAAACAAGACGGCACAATGAAGAGATAAAGTGATGACCAGAAATAAAATAACAATAAAAATGGGGGGGCCCTGCAGCCATCAGTGAACCCCCCCAGAGTGTGTAAGATGAGGAGTACATGGTCACAAGGATGACACTTCCCTGGTAACCACCTGCAGTTTCAGCATTTGGGAGAACAAGATCTATGGATATTTGGGGTGATCTGTTCCTGGCCTACAGAGAGGAGCCAAACTTGCGTCATTTAAAAACAAACTCCACTCAGAAACTCAGTAGGATGGTTGGATGGATGAAGTGATGTTGACAGAAGAGTTCCCCGTGGATGGCACTGTGGGAAGCACCCAGGGGTAGACGGTGGAGCGGGTAGTGAGCAGCTTGAAGAGGAGAATAAATGGGAGAAAGAGACGGTGGTGGTGCCCCCAGAAACCTTCCCATGCCCCGGAAACCTGCAGGGCGCCCATAACCAAAACAACCAGGCAGTCCACATGACCTTCCCTCCCACATTCCTCTCTTCCACCCATCACCCCAGCTCTGAACAGGTGCGAGGAGAAAGAGAGACAGAGAGAGAGAAGAAGAGCGGGAACGAGAGAGGGGCACACACAGCCTCTCCTGACACTCCAGACTGAGGACTCCTCCAGACTCACTCCAGACTCAGGACTCCAGACTCCTCTCCTGACACTCCAGACTGACACTCCCACAGCCTGACACCCAGACTAAGGAAAGGAGCAGCTGTGGACCAGGGAGACACTGAGACTGATCACTGACAGGACAGGGTTTCCTCACCAGTGATAGAACAGACCATTACCAACACCCCAAAACAGCGTAAGGAGCTCTGTGCTATTACTAGATTGTAATCAGGACTGAAGGGGAAGGAACTCGCAATGGGAGACTGTGTGGAGATGGGGTGTAACTGCTCCTGGGAGACTGTGTGGAGATGGGGTGTGACTGCTCCTGGGAGACCGCGCGGAGATGGGGTGTGACCGCTCCTGGGAGACCGTGCGGAGGTGGGGTGTAACCGCTCCTGGGAGACTGTGTGGAGATGGGGTGTGACCGCTCCTGGGAGACTGTGTGGAGATGGGGTGTGACCGCTCCTGGGAGACCGTGCGGAGGTGGGGTGTAACCGCTCCTGGGAGACTGTGTGGAGACGGGGTGTAACGGCTCCTGGGAGACTGTGTGGAGACGGGGTGTAACGGCTCCTGGGAGACCGCGCGGAGGTGGGGTGTGACGGCTCCTGGGAGACCACATGGAGACGGGGTGTAACCGCTCCTGGGAGACCACATGGAGACGGGGTGTAACCGCTCCTGGGAGACCGCGCGGAGGTGGGGTGTAACCGCTCCTGGGAGACTGTGTGGAGATGGGGTGTGACGGCTCCTGGGAGACCGCGCGGAGATGGGGTGTGACTACTCCTCTTGCGTAGTTGAAAAGTTCCCAATTGCAATGTGTTCATTAACCAAACATCTTAAAAGCTAGAGGGTTTATTTCCCCTACAGATATAAGAAGGTGATTTTATTTTACTTTGTGGATTCCTCTTAATTGTTAAGTATTAAAAGAGAACAAGAAATCCAAGATATTTATGTCCAAAGAGGCCAGTCTTTCAAAGGGAACCAGTACTTTCAAATGATCCAAAGAGGTCATTTGAAAGAGGTGGTATAAAAAATGAAAAATGTAGGTTGCACTTGACACATAGGCCCTCATTAGTGAAAAGAGAGAGAGTGGAGACTTTCAGAGCAATGGAGTAAGACAGAACATGTGTTTCCAAGAATCATACAGTGCCATGTACTAAAGAATAGTGAGTGCTCAGTAAATACAGCATACAGAGTTGGGAGCAGATAGAGAGGAAGGAAAAGGGAAAACCACATGAGCAAGGAGAAAAAAGAAAATTCAAGTTTCCAGGTATGAGAACGTAACTTGATAAAGACAATCAAGGGCCTTCATGTCACAGGAGTCATCCCGGGAGTGGAACATTTAATCTGTGCTGATACTTATCCATATCCTCAAAAATGTCCTAACCCTTTCCACTCCAATCTAAAACCAACCTGATTTTAATATTTGCTAAACTAACTCCACTGTCCTCCAGAGAGAATGGTACTACGATTTCTCCATAAATAAGACTGAAACATGGTAATGAACAGCAGCCATCAACATTAAAATATCTTCAGCGACTCATCACAAAGATTTTACCCTCAACTATATCACTGATTTCAATGCTGTCTTTCTCAGGTGTTGTATTTTCAAGTTTATGTCTGTTGACTTGGAATAATTCTTATTAGTGCCTCTTCCATTTTTGAGACTTTCTTGGTTTGGAGATGATAAACCATATGTTCACTTTAATTATGAACCACATCAATGCTATCCGCACTGCAAGTTTTAGTCTTCCTTCACTTTATCGCCGAGTAATCTCTTTACACATTTCCCTCGGCCTGTGTCACGCTCCACTATCCCAGGGATTTGCGTGGCCATCTAATCCCTGTGCTGTCGGGCCTCCTGCAGAGTTGCTCTCAGCTCTGTCCCTGCCCCTTTCCCACTCTCCGTTCAGCCCATAGGGGATCCTGGCAGAAGCCTGGAGGGCGAGTAGAAGGGACAGTCCAGAGAGTTTCTCTTGCCCCTGTCTAGAGCTGGGCCTCTCATGCAGTTGCCCATTTGCGGTGACCCTCTGTCCAGTGGGACAGCCCTGTCCTCTGAGAGGGAGAAGCATCAACAGTAATTCCGGTTCTCAACAGGGTTCCTGTACAGGATCTAGCTACAACTACACACCATTGTCATTCTCCAGCCGATCAGCTTCCTCCAGCCACGGCTGATCTACAGTCACCCGAGAGCACTTCCATGGCTCACGTTAAATCCCCTCTGCTGTGGCCCTCAAGCGTCTTCTGTTAACATTTACTTGCCTAGAGCCTGACTGACACACAGAGTATGTTTCAGACGCTTTTCTGTTACTTGTATTTGTATCTCTTAGTATCTACATAAGTTTTCATGGTAGTTCAAAAGAAGTATGTGAAATGTAAAATACAAATTGAAGTGGAAAAGATTGAAAAGAGTTTATTTCTACTGCATTGAACTCAAGAATTCCTAAAAATATTGTGTAATTTGTTATTAAGTAAACATCCTCTAAAACTTTATACTTCCATGGAATATGAAAACGCACCGTGCCTTTTGACAGAGCACTGGCTCTGGAACAAGATGTACTTTTACACATTACAGGTATATAAATTGGGTGGGCCTCTCAGTCTGTTTATTTTCTATTCAAATAAAACCTAGATACGAAATCACAAAGCTACGTTCTTTAACCTGATCTGAGAAAGAGTATATACAGGGTGGCCATAAAGTTCGCGCACAGTTTTGGCCACCCTGTATTATTCACAAACTCAGATTATATCCAGAACATAGGAGGTAGACCCCTATCCATGGCATTAATTAAAATTTAATTGTCTAGATGGACTCCTTATTCAGAAATCATTATCTATTGCCTAATGAAATTATCAAAACTATTATACAGGTCAACATTATTGGTGCATTAAAGAGTTCTCATAGAGTCTGGAAATATGAAACAGTTAATTATGGTGATAAATTACTAATAAGCAATAATAAATAAATCCTCCAATGTGGAATATTTGAGTTTTATTCCTCTGCTGGCATTTCTAAAAAAAAAAAGCAGCATTGAAGGGCAAAGTTAGGCAAATTAATAAAATAATATTGGAAAAATAAGTAACAAGTTATCTAAAACTAAATATATTTACATATCTTGTTTCTGTGGGGCATCTGTTGTGCAAGATGGGGAGATGGGTCCAGTTGCTACAGAGCTATAATAAATTAAGCATGTGATATTACAGAGTTAAACATACGTGGGTTTCTAAGAAGAAAGACACAGTAAGAAAGGCTGAGTCATCAGAAGCAGAAAAGGCACAGATCCCCAGTTTCAGGGTCCCCAGGGGAAGGACGGTCAGAGCCAGGTGTGTTGCTGGTTGTCTGCAAATTGACTGACATCCTCCTTCCCACAGGCCTCCTCCTCAGTCCCTGGCAGTTTGAACTTGTGCACTAGCTGTCTACCCCTGTCATCTGTAAATGCCTAATGCCCAGAACTTGGATAGTTTAGGGGCTACGGGAAGACAGTGGCCTGTTTATAGATGGGTCTTCAATTAATTGAAGCAACATCAAAAATACACTATTGGGACCTGAACAAACTAAAGAGCTTCTGCACAGCCAAGAACACAGTAAGTAAAGCAAGCAGACAGCCCTCAGAATGGGAGAAGATATTTGCA
>NW_003852422.1:8458572-8474601 GCF_000181295.1 Otolemur garnettii
CGATCCACAAATGGATCAATAAACTGTGGTATATGTACACCATGGAATACTATGCAGCCATAAAGAAAGATGGAGACTTTACGTCCTTCATGTTTACATAGATGGAGCTAGAAAATGTTCTTCTTAGGAAAGTATCACAAGAATGGAAGAAAAAGTATCCAATGTACACAGCACTATTATGAAACCAATTTATGGCTTTCATATGAAAGCTATAACCTAATTATAGCCTAAGAATATGGGGAGGGGGATGAGGGCGGGGAGGGGGATGAGGGCGGGGAGGGGGATGGGTAGAGGGTGATTGGAGGGATCACTTCCATGGTTTATCTTACAAGGGTATAAGTGAATCTAAGAGTAGAATATAATCGTCTTAATACAATAACTAAGAAAATGACATAAAGGCTATGTTAACCAGTTTGATGAAAATATTTTAAATTGTATATGAAAACATCACACTGTACCCCATGATTGCATTAATTTACACATCTATCATTTAATTAAAAAAAAAAAAAAACATTTACTATCTTGCAAAAAAAAAAAAAAATGAAGATAATGGCCTGTTGGAATTAGCCTGGAGTAGTTGAGAACAGAATGTAAATGTTTTTGTGAAACTCTGTGTTAAAAAGGTAACATATTCTAGGCCTTATCGTGCCCACATTCTATTAGAAGAAATAAATGATGTTCTGTACATTAAAATATATATAATACGATGAATGTGAAAGTTAGAACTTGGAATGATTACTAGAGATTAACAGAAAAAAGATTAACTTTCCTGCACGATGAATTTACCATTGCCTCTGTTTTTCACGTCGATTTTCTTTTCTTTTCTTTTCTTTTTTTTTTGCAGTTTTTGGCCAGAGCCAGGTTCCAACCTGCCACCTCCAGTATATGGGGCTGGTGCCCCACTCCTTTGAGCTACAGGTGCCGCCCTTTTATGTCAATTTTACTTGTAGGATTGGTGACCATAATCTCTCTGTTAATTTTTAATTCTAAAGATGAGGAATTTACACAATTTTAAAATCTATCACTTTCCAGTAAATGACCTTCGTCTGTCCATAATCTTGTCATCTCTACCTATGAATAGAGCTAAGTCTTTGGGGAGAAAATGTAAATCTACAAATATGTTCTTGATTTTTATTGGCAAATCTAAGTATCCTCCCCAGTTCATAATTGAAAGCAGAGGCATATATTTTTTATTTTTAATATTTTGATGCTGTAGCTATTAAATAAAAATCACTGATGTGAACCACATGTAGCAAACTGTTAAGTAAAACCTTTAACATAAAATTGAATGGAGTTAAAAGACCTACACTGAACACTCTGCAAAGTCTTCTGAGCTCCAAATAGTATATTATAGACTCTTTTTTATACAGCATATTTTAAATAGGCATTCTCTTAAAAATACTTGAACAATTAGGGGTACTCTTCATAGATTAATATTTATAATTTTTGTATCAAGGAATGAATAAACATTTACTTCATAGTTTGATGGGAATTAAGTCTATACTTTTAAATTATTGCAACAAATCAGTGCTTTTCAGTCTGTGTAAGACCATGTGTTACACATGCTAACACTCTCTATCCAATCTGATACAATCACAGGAAAGCGCCCCTCCTGAGGAAGTGTATTTCTGCCAAAGAAATGCAAGGGCTCTTTGCGTGAGTGAAGCAAAAATAATGCAATTCTCTTATACAGGAGGGTGACTTCCTTCTAAATCCCATTAGGATATTTTTCTTGAAAATGGTACAAAATCAACACCATTAGAATGTATTTTGTTATTTTTATTGTAATTTTGTATTATTTCCAAGAACATTTTTTTTTATTTCTTAAAACCTACAACTATAATTATTCCCAGGTCAACAATCGCACAATTCTTGTTCTATACCATCCCCAAATCAGATAAGACAAATTATCCAACATTTTATTAAATTAATGGTAGCCTATAAATAAGAGATGATGTTAATTGTAAAGCTAAGAAAAGTTCAGTGAAGATATTTCTTCTGAGCTTATTAATTAATAAGAAATATTAATTCCTAGAAAATGAGGATACCTTTAGTGAAGTTTTCGTTTTTCAGATTTTTCAGTTCAAATCATGAAAGGTCCTGTTATTGTATTGTTATATATGAAGTTGAGAAAAAAATCCAATCTATCTTATTACCAGCTTGTGAAATACGAAAATTTGTAAACATTTGCCTGAGATCCTATGTGCGACAAGTGCAGGGTTCTGTGAATCAGTTTTGTGGTCAGTTCATACAAGGTAAGGAAACCGTCAGGCACTTTCATCAAACCACTTGGTCCATGAAGGCCACACGTAAGCTGCCAACTTACATTTTTTTTCTGCATAATATTGTTTGGCATCTGCTCTGATCAAATTAACTGGTCACTTGCCAAATGTCCACTTCACTTTGGCGTATAGATAAGGAATATGAGAGTGAGAAGATAATTTACTAAATATCTGATATTCACTAATATCCGAAAAAGTTCGTATGTTCACCCAAATCACATTAATTATACTCAGGATTCCTCTCAGACAAATGTACACCTTCAATTATAGAAAGAAAATTATGCTTCTGAAAATGGAAAGTGACTAATACAGATCAAAATCACCAGCTGATAAAAGCATTCATTGTAAAAACACTGTCTCAATTATGCTACAAATCTTGATGGTTTGGGATGCTAACTAAGAAATATTTTACTACATTTTAAAATCTATATCCACAAGAAAATTATATGTGAGATATGTTACTTTATGAAATTAAGAAATGTTATTAAAATGCTGCTCTAATATCTTACTAGGTTCTTTGTTATTTACCAAATCTTTTCATTGGGTACTATTAACAAAATATTGTTTAATTTTTATGAGATGAAGGAACAGTCTAGAAAAAAATAGTGTATATTTTAATGACTAAAAGACAATGAGGAAAATAAACAAGATTAGTAAGAATACCTGGAGACTATGTTCCAGTCATCCATGTGCATAGAATCGAAATATAATCACTCAGTCTGTGTTTTAAAAATGTTTCCAAATGTACTAAAATTTTCTTTGCAACCAAGCTTTATGCCCATTTCCCTCATTCCTTTGATTTGGTTTCCTTCCTTTCCTTTCAAGTAAAATCATGAAAACGAACTGAGCTACAGAGGGTAACCATCTCCTTCCTCGGCCGTCATTCCCTCCTGTATCCAAGCTGCTGCTCTGCTCTTCCCTGGATCCCTGCAACAGCCTCCTTATTGGAATTTACGATCTTGCCCACCACGAGTCAGTTCTCGGCAGCAGGGTGATCCTTGCTCTTCTGAAACATTAATCAGACGGTGCCCTTCTCTGTTCAGGATTCACCATGCTCCTCCTTTCCCTCCAATACCTTTGTGATGACCTACAGGTTCACAAACAGCCTGAGCACCTGTCAACTCCCATCTCCTCCTCCCCACAGTTGGCCACAAAGCCTGCCATACGAGTTCTCCAATGTGTCCAGCCTGCTTTGCTGTGTGGGCCCAGGCTGGTCCTTACACTGACTGGCCCAGGCTGGTCCCTGGCCCTGGCCCGGATACACACTGGGCTCATTGCCTGACCCCCTGCTGGTCTCTGCTCGGTAAGACCGAGCCTGCCCATATACTTAACACTGCACATTCTGCTACCTGTGCCCTCCAGCTGGCTCTATTTTATTTCTTTTTATAAACCAAAACAAAAAAGTAACCCATCTCAGGCAGTATATAGTCAAGTATAGTATTTTTTTTAGTTCTTCATTAAATCATAACTGTGTATACTAATGCATTTATGGGGTACAATGTGCTGATTTGGTATACAATGTGAAATGCTTACATCTAACTGATTAACTTAACCGTCTCCATGCTTAACGCATTTGTTGTGGCAAAAACATTCATACTCTGTTCTTAATAGTACAAAAATGTATCACTGCATTATGCACATTAGGTTGGATCCCCCCAAACACCCTCCCTCTTCCCGGCCTCCCCTCTCCCCTTCCCTCTCGTTCCTCTTCTCTCCTTCCTTCTGGACTAGAGTTATGTTTTATCATTCCTATGAATGTGTAGTTGATTATATACTGATTTCATAGTAGTATTGAATACATTGGATACTTTTTCCCCCATTCTTGAGATACTTTACTGAGAAGAATATGCTCCAGCTCCATCCAGGTAAACACAAAAGATGTAAAGTCTCCATCTTTTTTTAACCCCAATTTGTTAATCCATTCATGGGGAGATGGACACTTGGGTTGCTTCCATGACTTGGCAATTATGAATTGGGCTGCAATAAACATTCTGGTGTAAATGTCTTTGTTGTAAAATGATTTTTGATCATCTGGGTAAATACCTAGTTGGGGGATTACAGGATCAAATGGTAGGTCCACTTTTAGTGCCTTGAGTATTCTCTAAACTTCTTTCCCAAAAGGCCGAATTAGCCTGCATTCCCACCAGCAGTGTAGAAGTGTTCCCTTCTCTCCATGTCCATATCAAAATCAGGAGTTCTGGCATTTAGTTTTTCTTGACTACCTTTGCTGACACATGACCAAGCCAGGCAAGGGTCTGGACCTGTTTTGTTCACCGACGCAGGCAGAGGTCTAGAGTGGTTCCAGCCATGACCTGCCCTGACTAAGCAGGTGTCGCATGAATGAATGGCCCTGCTGACGATTGCTGCATCATTCCATGTTCCATGCTGGAAACTCTAGGCATCCTTAGTAAAAGGGATGCAGCACACGAATTAGGAGCTCATAAACGGTTTATGATTCTGGAGGAAGGGTTCAATCCTGGATCTCCAAGATGACCCTGGTTGCTGCAGAGTTCTCTCTGCCACACCAGGGAGGAGGGGACAGTTTAGATAAAACTGGGAATAGAGATACAGACCCTGAGGAAAGTACTAAGCTCCCTGGATGTGCCAAGCCTGGCTCAGCCACGGCTGCTTCTTGAACAACAGGCTTCTGTGCCAACTCCAAAAGCAAAAGCAAAACGAAACAAAAAACCAGATGTTTCACGTCTGCATTTCAAGTCTCAGGAGAGTGCCCGAAATAGGTAGAACGTGGCCGGCATCCAGACATATGCTAGAGGGGTTAAAGATGGCTCTGCAGGCTTTGCAGCTTGCATCATAAAGGAACGTATCACGGGGGAGGGCGGAAGGGCCGCTGAACCTGATGGCCTACAGGAGCCCCTGCAATGGCTCCATTTCAGGTACAATTGTGCTTCCTTAACACAACTATGTCCCCGTGAAATAAGCCTTTGCAAATGACAGTCCATCATATAGCTGAGCCATTTATAATTCCTCTGCGGAAGGAACTTTCATTTTATTCTGTCTTTATCTTTTCTGCATTAAATCACATTCATACTCTCCAAAATTCTAATAATTTTTTTTTTTCCATTTTATCCAACTCTAAGGGAATTGTAGTTCCCCATTAAGCTGAGCTAAAAGCACCAGCTTGGCTAGCTGTTTTCTTTCTTTCTTTCTTTCTAATTGAATTATAGACATTTCTGTTTTGATCTAGAGTTTATCTTTCTCCAGAATTACTGGACATACCCGTCGCTATGCTTTTTTCCTTCAGAACATATCAGTAGGAATATCCCCTAGATTTGCATTTAAATTACCCCTGAAGAGCACTGTGAATGTATTATAAACTTTTAATTTATTTATAAAGCATGACTTAATAGAATGAAGTGCAACAATACTTTTTTTTTTTTTTTTTTTTTGAGGCATCATGAAGAAAGGTAGGTTTCCAGAGTAAGAGCAGGATACAGGCTTACAGAGCAAGCTGCGTGCAGCATAGGGAGCGAATGGGCCTCCACGGCCATCGAATGAAGAACTAAGCAACACGCAATATTTAAGGTACAAGACAGTCCACTAAATATGTGGTCAGCTTATGTAAGGATTTAGGACCCAGGCGTACTGCCGCAGTATGCAAACCAATAAGCAGGCACAATGATTTGAGTTATTACCGTTAGACTATGTACAGGTCAAATCTCACCAAAAAGAACACTAAAAATCCACTGCCTGTACAGGTGTCCTATTTTTTTTTTTTTTATTAAATCATAGCTGTGTACATGAGTGCAATTATGGGGTACAATGTTCTGGTTTTATAGAAAATTGGAAATACTTCCATCAAACTGGTTAACATAGCCTTCACTGCATTTTCTCAGTTACTGTGTTAAGGTATATATTCTACATTTAGTAGGTTTAACGTGTACCCTTGTAAAACGCACCATAGGTGTGGTCCCACCAATTTGCCCTTCCTCCACCCATCCTCCCCTCTCCCCTCCCCTTCCCCTCCCCTTTCCCTTTCATCTTGGGAGGCTGTATTTGGGTTACAGCTTTCATATGGAAGTGTGGGTGTTTATAAATTGGTTTTATATTAGGGCTGAGTACACTGGATACTTTTTCTTCCATTCTTGAGATACTTTGCTCAGAAGACTATGTTCCAGCTCCATTCCATGTAAACATAAAAAAGGTAAAGTCTCCATCTTTTTTAAAGGCTGCATAATATTCCATGGTGTACATATATCCTTTCTAAATGAAAGCATCTTATTATTTAAAAATGACTCAGAAGTCCCATCCCTATATGTACATTCAAAAGAAGGGAGATCAGAATATCAACAAGATGTCTGCACTCCTGTGTTTACTGCAGCACTGTTCACAATAGCTGAGATCTGGAATGAATTTAAGTGTGTACCAATGGACGAACAGATAAAAACCATGTGGCACATACACGCAGTGGAATATTATCATCCATACAAATGAATGAAACCCTGTCATGTGCAGCAACGTGGATGGAACCGGAGAACATTATGTGAAATAAGGCAAGCACAGAAGGACAAATCTCTCATATTCTCACTAACATTTGAGAGCTGAATATTAAAACAGGTGGTCACAGGAGGACAGAAGGTGGAATGATGGTTACCAAAGCCCAGGAAAGGTAACGGGGTGGGGGGGGGAGAAATGGGGGTGGTTAATGGTTGCAAATATATAGTTGGAATGAATGAACAATATTTTATACTGAAATAAAATGACTAGGTCCAAACTAAGTTATGGCATATTCAAAATATCTAAGTGAGAGGAATTTTCATGTTCTTAATACAGAGAAATGCTAAATGCTTGAGGTGATGTAGACCCCAGTTACTCTGATTTGACTATTACATATTGTATGCTTGTGTTAGAACATCACATGTACCCTATAAATGTACCACATGCACAACTGCTATGTACCCATAATAATGAAAAACAAGAAATTGAAAATATTGATAAAGCACATTGCATTTGGGAAATAATGTCAGTATATTCATTAGTTATTTATGTGCTAAAGTATGTTCTAAGTTATTAAAACATATGAAGTCATCTAATTCTGCAAACAACCCTGGTTCTATCATATTACCATTATATAAGGAAAGGAACTAAAGGATAAATAAAAGGTTCTCAAGGACAAGCTGCGAGCACCGTGAGGAGGTAAAATTAGAAATTAGGCAGAAAAATAAAAATAATTAATGCAATTGCATGATAAAGACTTTATAGATATTTTTAAAGAATAACATAAGAGTAGGTAATTCTCTAAGCATATTATTTCTCCAATGAAACAGAAGACTCAGTTGTTTTCAGAAAAAGTAGGTACAAATATTTTTAAATGAATAAGATATAAAGCATGAATAATGATGCTACTTCTAATTTATAGTAGTTCTGATTTATTTCTTCTGAAAACAATGTTACTTATAGTCTTTCCACAGGAAATAAATGGTATCCAAAGAACCTGAAAGGTAAAGAAATCAGTGTGCTTTAAAGATTTACTACTAATATTGTATCTCTGTTTACTCTTGAAATACAGACCGTTTATGATTTTCATAGCAATAAATATGTAAATACTTCTCATTTGCTAATATATTTTATGAAACTCTCTCATTCTGACAGCTTAAAAGGGACCTAAATTTCTTTCTCAAATTCAATAAGGAAAATAACTATGGCTGATGGATTTACATGATGTAAGTTTTGCTGAGAAGTAATGAAATTATAATTCAAGACTATATAATTTGCTTTTACCAGAATAAATATGTACATGTAATTACAAAATACTCTTACTCCAGGCAACGAAATGATTTTAAAACCATTGATAATTTGGTCTCTACTACTTTCGCTGATAACTTACCTCTGAAATTCTTGATTAAAAACAAGGAGAAGGTCATTCATCAAAAAAAGTCTTGTAATACAAATTGATAATGTGACAAAAAAAAAATCCCACAGTTTAAAATACAGTAATGCTTTTTGTAAATCTATATAGTTAGAGGAAAAAAATAAGCCTCTGAAAAAATAGCACCAAAAAAGTGAATTTCATGGTACATATTTTATCTCTATGTCTAATATGTATTATAGTAATTGGGATACAATTTTTATTTGCTGTGCCAACAATTGTTGTTTTGGCGTCCAGTTTGCACTAGGCCTGCTATAGTTACAAGCAAGAGATAGAAACTGAGCTTGCAGAGCTTATGGTTCGCCTACAGAGAATCAGGGAAAAAATGTGAAAATTAAAAAAAAAAAAGTAATATGTTAAGCCAAATAGTTCCAGTGACTTTCCTATTATAAAAAACTTCAAGAAAACTGGGTAAATGCAGCTTTCACTGCTGGGCTCACAGATATTAAGAAAAATGCTCCAGGAATGGGAAGGTGGGGGTAAGGGGGTAAGCAAGGAAAGACTGTGATGAAAACACGAAGGGGAACCGACCAGCATGACGGGCCGCAAGTCTGCTGCAAGGAGAGGAGGTGAGCTTGGGACGTCTGAGTAAGTCTGGGATCTGGATGGGCTTGGCCTTGGCCTAGCTCATCACAGTAGCGTAACTGGGTTTCGGTAGAGAAAATGCGCACGCCCTCTAGCGGCAGCCATCCGAACTTCGGGCCAATAGGTTCTCCGTAAATTCACAGGGAACTGTGATCCACTCGCAGTCTGAGATCTTAAATCAACAGAAACAAAACTCGTTTTTCCAGCTTTATAAAGGTATAGCAGTTAAACAAAACCTATATACGTGGTTAGTGTATAAAATTTCAAATATACATACTGCAAAGGACGCAGGAGAAAACTACCGGACACCAAATTCCAGCCATCAGCCAAGCGCCCATGATAACCCCAGCAACATCTGAAGTTGTGAGATGTGACCACACACCTGTTAGTCATGGGTTATAAAAATAATAATAACATTCTCCAAGTAGGAGGTAATAATCCCTGTACGAAGGGAGACGGGGGGGGGGGGCACATGTGAAACTTGTGTGAATACATATTTCAATCAATACCGCGTAAGACCAGCACGTCCATAAAAACACGTTACATTTAAAGGTAAATTACCTGTGGAATAGATATAGGATTTTTTTCTCTACCTTTTTCTTCATTTATCTGGCTGATTCACAGCAGTTTCCTACGTCGGGACTTTTCCTCACTAACTCTAGATTTACAGACACCTTCTCCCAATCCATGAAGAGTCTTGTAAGTTTTACTGGACTTTCTTCCAACAGAAAACCTTAATTTTTATTCAGAGAATAGACCATTGTTCTCCTTTGATTTTTACTTTCAGTTTTAAGTTCTTGCAAAGTTATAAATATATTCTTCTCCTAGATTTTAAAGTATTATGGTTTTTCTATTCACGTATATATGCGCAATAAATCTGGATTTTATCTTTATGTACATACAGTACAACATATTTTTCTCTGCACCATCCATTAATACTAAAGAAAGAATCGTTTCCTTCCCCATGTGAATTGATTGCAATCTAAAAAAATACAATGTAATAAATGGATATAAGGGCACATAAATAAAGGAGTGAATCAATGTAGCAATGCTTTAGAAGACAGTAATTCTTTAGATTCTTTGGTGTAATAGGAAATAGGAGGCATAAATATCTTGATTCAGGAAAAAACAATTAAAAAAAAACCGTGCAGAGGCCAGTGAGTGGGAATCACTGGAAGCAAGCCTGGTCTGCACAGAGTCTGTGTCTGATGAAAATATAGTAGAAGTTTAGGGGACGGGCATCAGACCTGTTTAAAAGGAAAGCACCAGCAGGATTTTAGTTTTATTTCCCTGTTTACTTGACGCTAAGCCCCATTAAGGCAAGAGTGCTGACCCACTGCTCTCTATGCAATGCCTCACACAAGACCTAAACCCAAATGATCAATATATAATTATTGAACATTAAGCAGAAAAGGAGAGGGATAAAATAATTATTGTTTGATCATTTTATGAATATAACCAATTTTAGATAAAAAATTCAATCATTTTATGAATACAACCAATCATATGAAATGATGTTATGATAATAGGAGATATGTTTTGAGTGTGGAATGAAGAAATATATCACTGCACCGAGAAGCAGGTGTCGGGAAAGAGCAACGCTTTGAAGTGAGTGGATGTTGTATTGCCATGTCAGGGAATTACTCAGAGCACTCACTGCGTCTCCTTCTTGGGAGGTTGTAGATACAAGGTTGAGGTGAGTACCAGAGAACCAGACCCAAAATACAGATTTGCAAGTTACCAGGGCAGAATAAGGAACTAAATTCAAGAAAGACTCCAGAGAGTACATGAAGCAATGTTTTATTTGCTTTTCAAAACTAAATCACAAAACTAAGGAAATATGTTGGTGAAACTTAATTAAAGGAAAATAAAGTAAAGCAAATCAGATGGTTGAATATATACTAGAATGTTTAGAAAATATTACAATTCTTAGGATGACATTTCTAAATACCAATTTGGTTACTCTTTGGAAAAACATGAACTAATTCTTCTGGAAACATTAGCAAAAACATCTAAATGAAAGGAATGTTTGTATAAGGCATCTACTCCATATATAAAAGTAATATCTGCAGCAAAATGTTCATAGGTTATCCATCTGATGAAACTTAAAAATGAAGTAAATTTACCGAGTCCCCCAGAGGGTGAGCATATAAATGGAGGCATAAATCTATTATAGTCTGCAAAGTACTGTTAGTTGGTATCTAACTGTACCTTATGGAAAACTTATATTTTCATAACATCTCTTCAAAATGCCTTTTTAAATGACAAACACAGTAAACAGAATATTTGATATTTTGTTTAAAGCTGCAGTGTAATTTGTAGAATGAGAAAGAATAGGATGCATTCAGAAACCTTCTTAGGTATTTCAAATAACCATATGTTGACAGAATAGCACGACTGATTTCCTGTACATTATAACATTTTACAATAAATGGTATACTGAAAATGTCCTATGAGTTTATTAGCATACTAAAAACAGTGTGCATATGAATATTTATAAAAATAGTATTGAAAATATTTTAAGCAAAATTTAAGGCTTTGCCTTATTTCCAAGGGACTACATGAACATTTTTCAATATCTATGTTAATTTTTTTAATGATTTGGTATAAAAATAATAAATTCCTCTTATGTTAAAGATTCTTCTGTGTATGCATTTATTGTGAATGCCTGTGTGTGTCAATTTATTTAACCTACCCCTTGGAAGTTGATACTCAGAAAATGTTTCCAGAAATCAATTAATACTATGGAAACATTTCTCACTTAAATGACAACTTAAAATAGAAAAACCTAGATGCTTAGTCAAATGTCTATGATATATTCAACTACGGATTGCTGGAGGCACAGACACAGAAGGAGATAATTCTTTACGTTAGTAGCCGAATTCAATCCTCATATTCACTCCAAGAAACTTGAACCTATAACCAACTGTAACTAATGATACATAACAGATTTTTAAATATCCACCTAAATTTTTTATTTTAATACGTTGCGGTACAAAAGCTTTGAAATACACAAAAATCTGGAAATGTAAAATCTGCACAGATGGAAACAAATGAAGTCGTTCCAAGCAAGCTGAGGCGTGTGCAGACAAGTCAGAAAGAATGCTGGGGACTGTGTTTCTTGGAAGTCAAATAATGGACCATAACATAGTCTGTCTCAAAACTTTTGCAGTGAACTACGTAATAAAACAAGCATACTATATTGAGTTCATAATTGAAAAATACCTCTCATTGAGTTTAGACAATTTCCCCTTATTCTTAACATGTGCACATCTCGTAAAGTCACTATGGAAGCATTAAAGGTGTTGACCTCACACTTCTGAAATCGTACAACAGCATGGAAAATAACAAATACACTTAACTCCATGAGATAATACCTAAAATTGAGCAAGTATTATGTTTACACAGACCTAAGTTTTCAAATAAGAAGACGATGGTTCTAACCTGCCAGTAGAGAGACAGTGTAAAGTCATTAAGTACAATATATTGGAAGGAAATAGGATTTCTCAAAGCCCAAGAATTAGTCTTAATAGCTTTATAAAATATATTAAGAGATTCAGCAGCAAGATAAATAGACCTGAAAGGAAATGAGTGATTCACCTTCAGTGTGGACAAGGTCAGGGAGATGTCGTGGACCAATCTACCTAGAAAACTAATACTACTGCTTTCAGCATAGGAGGGGTACAGTGGAAGGTCAACAACTAGCAGAAATGAGAAGGCAAAACAGAAGAAATAGTCTTCGTTACCTGACAAAAACAAAAAGACTGTAGCTCAGTACTCCAATTACTGCCGTACACGCCAGCGATTTGCCTACATAGACTTAAAAAGGAAAAATAAGTCCTTTCTGCCCCTTTTGGTATCTGAATGTACACAGATTTTTATGTCTCGTATTTTAAACATATGTCCACATAGGCTGTGTATCTGTGGTACTTCTATGCAGTGAAATTATTTTATTTTTATTTTTTATTATTAGATCATAATTGTGTACATTAATTCTATCATAGGATACAGTGTGCTGCTTCCATATGCAGTTTGGAAAACTCTCATCCAACTGGCTAACATAGCCATCATGTCTTTCTCATAATTGTTGTGTTAAGACATTTATATTCAACCTTTAGACAAATTCACAGGTACCCTAATAGGATAAATTATAGATGTGATCCTATTTTAAAATAATGTTGAATATAAAGAAAGTAGAGTAGCAGCAAGGTGTGGTTTAACAGTAAGTGTGTAAGTCAACATTTGGCTGCGATTTTTCTCAGTTCAAATCCAGAGTCTTGTACAGCAGGCGCTGCTTTTCTTCTCAATAAAAAAGAAGGAGAAGAAGGAGAGGAAGGGAGAGACACATTGGAGGTTTATTAATTTGTCTCTGCAGGAGTAATCTTGTATGTAAATATGAAGTGACTTCACGCGAGGATGTTGGAAAGTATTCTATGCAGCAATAACAGTGTCTCACAGTATTCACAAAGAAGATATAAAAACCTGATCGCTAATATTAAAACCTCCATGGATGAATTACACGGGCTTTCTTTGAAGAGCCACATTTGGAAATGTTGAGCTGCAGCACACAGTTACCACCGTCGGCCAGATGGTAATTAAGGCAAAAAAATTAATAATGAATACATTTAAATTTCTGAATTCCTTAAACAAGAGTGAATTCCAGCAGCTGACATCTCGTGCTTCTCTCAATTGCTCATCTTGGTTTTTGCGTTTACTGTCTTCTTGCAGTGATACTGCTGGGAAAATCGTGACGAGATGGAGGGAAAATATTTAACCTGTTATTTTTCCACTCTGTGAGTGTTCTTGACGCACTGTTTAAAGCTCCTAAATCTAAAGTTTTCCTTTTGTAAATCACATGATGGATAATAGCTGTATACTGTAATTTCAGGTTCTTAAGTGCCTCCCAGCACCGAATATAGATAATTACGGGTGTCTGAAATTGCGATTTCCCATTTTCTTTCCCTTTGTCCATTTTAACATTATTTCTGTATTATCAGAGTGTAAATCTGACTTGGTTACAGCCCTCATGAGTACAGGAGGAAGAAATTAAGATTCGTATTGGAACTATTTCTTAAACTAAATGTAAAGATAATACACCACTTCAAACCAATAATATTTAATCATGTTTAGTGCTAATGCCATCATTGTCATTTTATAGTTTTCAAGCAAGTGAAAAAAGTGAAATAAAGCTGTGACCGTAGTTCTGTTATTTAACAGCTGGCAGGAAGTCCCACGGATCAGCATTTTCCTGTGGCTGTGGTGTCAGTGTTGTAAGTCAGCATATCATGTAGACTCTGTGTCACTGATGTGATTGTACTCAAGGGTGATGCTGTTCTCATATTGAAAACTACTTAAGCAACTGCAAATATTCGAGTCAGGAATGGCTGGAATTGTGGCAATGCAATTATAATTCAGGCATTAAGGAAAAAGCAATTCAATGAAAATCACTTGAGCATTTTAATGCCATGTAAACAGATTCAAATAATGCTTCAGAAGTTATAAAATAACGCTAAAAGTCAGCTATGTCTATGTCTCTGAGGCTAAAGCTTCATGAAGCCTTAGTGATAACGATGGCAGAGCTTTATAGGAAAGTACGTTTCCTTCGGGGGTCCCCGCGTACTCTTACCCTCTACGTGTAACCACTGGGTCTCGTAAGGAATCATTATAATATTCATTTAACTATTTCCGCAGTAATAAAAAAACTAATATCAAACTATTTTTAAAAAAATAATGAATCCAGTCTAAGCAAAGTATATAATAGATACGTGAATAAGCAAAAAAGAGAGAGAGAGAGACAGGGATGCAATTATACTATAAAAGGAGGATTAAATAATGATTAAATACTCAAGTTATGTTGTTTCCTCTATGAAGTATAAAGTAGCACAATATGTTTGTTCATCAGCTGAAACGAACCTGTTCCTGCCTCACAAAATCAGGTACTGCCTCCTTTTTCCCCTCTTGCCTCCTTCTCCACATGAAGCTGCCCTTGCCTGGATGTCGGCACAGATAACTCCTCACCTCCTTCATGTCTCTGCACAAAGGCCAGATGTTCTCCCCAACCTTCCTGTACTTCCTAGTCCCAATACCTTATTTTAATTTTCACTAGCTTATCACTATATCGAACTCTAATAATTTATTTGTTTTAGGCCACCATCTACATGAGAGGATAAACTGCCTGCTTTCTTCACAGTTACACACAGCACCCAGAACAACCAGCGCATGGCCAGTGCATGTTAAAATAAATATTTCTGGAAGAAAAGCTATTGATTCTGCTAGAGGTATAGAGACACGGGGGGAGGAGAAGAGAGCAGGAATATTACAGGTTTCCAAAGAGTTGAAAGGGTTTGCATGCAAAGGTTTGCAGAGAGGGCGAGTGCTCCAGCCCAGTCTTCCCAGCAGTCTGTACACCCACATGAGGAACCCGCGTGGCTGGTGATCACAAGTTTATGGTGATGCCATCTTCCATATTTTATTTATTTCTCCAATTATACTATAATTATTTGGCTTGGAAGAAAATAATGTGAAAATGATAATGAAGAGAGCATGTGTTAGATAGCAAAGAAAAGAAAAAGTTGAATCATTGACCAATAAAACTTCCAGAGTGAGCTCAAAATGGGTAATAATTAAGCAAAAATGAGTAAAAAATCCTTTAGCCAATGGAATATATATACTACAAAAGCATTTCAAACTATGGTAGTAATTTTGATGTACAGTACAGAAATACTTGGATTATCAACAAAACTTGATTTAGCTGGGACAATTACCACTCAAGTGATGGCCTCCTTTATATGAGAAAAAAAGTTCCTTTATTTTTCATTTGGTAATTTTGTATATCTGAATGCTAGAGCAAACAGAAATACCAAACACCTTATATTAGATATAACTATTCAGGAATTATGTCATATTTTAACAAATTTTAGTAAGATTAGACTAAGGAAAATCCCTGCTAAAAAAGCTAAAATGCCAAGTTATCCTATGGAAGAATGAGAAAAGTAAAATGTGGTCTTATCTGGGGGAGGAAATTAACAAAAGAAAGGCTGAAAATTGGAATTTTCCTACTACTGAAGAGAAAAAACTCAACTGTCACTTAATGTCCCAAGTTTTAC
This sequence comes from Otolemur garnettii, assembly GCF_000181295.1. Classification (NCBI taxonomy): domain Eukaryota; kingdom Metazoa; phylum Chordata; class Mammalia; order Primates; family Galagidae; genus Otolemur; species Otolemur garnettii. Next base: position 8,474,433 of record NW_003852422.1, read on the forward strand.
ATAGATAATATGTAAGTGTGAAATTAACATATAGCAAGGAAACTAGAGATCTAGCTATCAGTACCGGAAGGAACCTGGGGATCCAGCTATCAGTACCGGAAGGAAACTAGAGATCTAGCTATCAGTACCGGAAGGAAACTGGGGATCCAGCTATCAGTACCGGAAGGAA
>NW_003852422.1:8475132-8516276 GCF_000181295.1 Otolemur garnettii
AGCTATCAGTACCGGAAGGAAACTGGGGATCCAGCTATCAGTACCGGGTCCAATATCAATTACAGGGTTGCAACCATCTCCTTTCCTCCAAGTCTTTATTTTTAACATGAAAGATTGAAGGAGAAAATATCTCTGTAAAGAAATTGCAGTGTACACGCACCCTTTCAAGTTTGACCTCCACGTGTAGGTTCTGGGTATGTTGTAAATAAAACTTTCAAATTTCATTCACAATTTCTAACTTTAAATCTCTTGCTTCTTGTTATTCAAAGATTTGATTACCTATATCAAAGTGTATGTAAAAGATAAATAACTCACTAAATGAGACGCTGTTCCAGATTGCAGGCCACTGTTGCTCTTCCTTTTTTAGGGAAGTGCCAAAACAGATTCTCCCAAGGTCATGGGCAAATAAATGCTTTATTGAACATAAAAATTCCATATTTACACTCAATACTTAATCCAAATAGTTTTAAAAATTGATATGAGGGCATCGTTCATACTGTGACCACACGAGGTGTCCACAAAGTCGCTATACATGGAAGAATTTGTAAACTCATATTAACATATTTCAGATTGTAAATTTTTAGTACTTATATATCAACAAATAGATATTTTTAAAAATATTTTATAAAATTTTATAATAAATATTTTGTAAATAAAGGTACATTTAGCTGCAATTCCCCATCTTCCCCACTTATGTATGTATAGTGACATTCGGGACACCCTGGATAATATTGTAATTTTCTCCTGGAACACGTATCATGTATAAAATTATTCATTCCCATAAAAAAAACTGCATCTTTTATATGATAAGACCTTTGTTTATCCATGATGCATCCGTAGGAAATGATTATAGTAATAATTTAATGTATAGAAAAAAAAATGCTGAAGCATGATTCTACTTACAGAATAATTCAATTTCCTGTAAATAGTGTATGATGATTTGGCCTAACTTGGAATAATCTTCATCCTGGTAGCTAAATTGTTTTGAAGAAATTGCATAATCACATGGAAAATTGTTTTACAACTGCTTTAGCTTCAGAATCTTTATGTTTATCTAAATAGCAGTTCATCAGGTGAGGACATCTTGCCACCATGATGCCTGATGTGTAATTCTGCCAAGCTTCATAGAACCAGCAATATTTAATTTTGATTAATTATTTACAAATAATTGAGAAATTCCTCTAAAACATTTAGCTGTACAATGCCGGTAATTTATAGACTGAGAAGATAGAAATTAATTTTAAATGGCATTAAGATAGAGACGCAGAACCAAATGACGCTGCACAGTCCTGGAATAACGACCATGTTATTTGTCAAGGCATCGTGCTCAACTGCTTTGTCAACTATATTTAACCCTTAACTAGAAGCATATGAGCATGTCACGTTCACATATCCAGATCATGTGTGCCGCATGGGCACACAGCAAGTCAGCGTGCACCACGGGCCTGCGAGTGTGTGTAGCAAGTATGATGATCAGACGCATAGCTGCTAACACAAATGTGTTGCTAAATTAAAAAAAAAAGAGAGAGAGAGACTGAACTCTACAAATCTGTTTGCATGTATGCAGATGTGCATGAGAGAATCTGGATACATAAGCACAGAAAAGATCTAAAGCATACGAGTTTGTAATAAGAACAATAATGGTTTTGTCTGCATGGTAGAACTGTGAGTTTTAGTTTCGCTTAACCCAATTCATAGCTATCTTTTGTTGTGATTTTATAATATGAAGCATAAATCTAAAGAAATATACCCAAAAGAAACTTCAAAAAACCCAAATGTAGCAGAATCAGCAATAACAGGGCACAATTACGATGTTAAAATTAAACAGGAAAATTGTTAGAGGATCCTATCACAGGAACCAAGCATGGGAATATGCTCTCCTAGGCAGAAACAAGGACAAATGGCCGCACTGCTGTCCAGAGATTTTTCTTCAACATTCATGAGCAGCATGTGCTCATAACAACGTGCTCAGTAACTCACACTATTAAAAACAGTTTCAATCTATTATCTACTGGAAATCAACAAACCGTAAAAGATTCTGCCAACCAGCAAACTAAAGGCAGATCAAATAAACGAGGTAGCTAACTTGTAGATGAATATCTGTTGATTATGAAATTACAATTGTCAGTAAGAAATTATTTTTCTATATCATAGGCAGATGTAGAAATGCATATTTGTTTTAAAATTTTTATAATATTTCCTCATGGTAAGAAAATGACTTTGAAAATATTAATTTGGCAATTTGCATCTGGTTAATATGACATATTTATTTTCAATTAAATGAGATCTTGTAATGCAGACTGTTCACTGATGCTAATAGCTAAACAGTAACTTTTCATAAAAAGGAAGAAATTTTACTATGTTTTTCCCAAGCAAATAACATTCATATATTTATTCAACACATATAAACAAATAACAACTAAATATACCTGTGTGTGGTGGGATAGTTGAGTGTGTGTGTGTGAGAGAGAGAGAGAGAAAGAACAGACCAGCATCTTGATATGTGTTTCACTATTTGCCAAAAATAAATTTTTCTGCAGCCAAGAAATGAAGTGTCTCTGGCAGTATAGAGACATTTGGTAAAACTGAAATCACCAGGGATCTCTACTCATGACTGTTATAAGGGAGAATGAAGAGTAAAAGGAGAATTCTGTTCTTTTTGAGGGTACCACTCTGGGCCGTGGAGTCAGATATGGTTTATTAAACTCAGGCTAGAACTTGCCAGTTCTGTGATGACTGGCAATATTCCTAACCATCCTAGTACTCTACTAAAGTGATAATACTGATGTCCTGGTTATTACAAGTGCTGTGTTATTGGCCAAAATCAGTAGTGAAAAATAAAGCTCCCATAATGAAAAACAAAAACATAAAGAATGTTTTTGGACAATAGAATAGAGACTACAGATTTACACATCATATTTGCCTTGAAAAAAACAAAGTCTGACCACAATGTCATCCTGGCACCAGGCCCTGAGTTTATCTAATCAACCACAGAATTCCCTCTGAAACGAATGCAAAGGATTGGGCAGAGGTCGCCATGCCGAGTTTAATTACTGTCTGGGACCTCGTTATCTCACTGTCCCCAGAGATAACTGTCCCCAAACCATTCAGCACTTCGTAACATATACAAAGAGCACTATCTCTTACCTTAACAAGTAGGAAGCTTCAAGTTCACATCTATCATTAACTCGTTTTAGAATATCAAACAAATGCAACATTTTATTTAGGTTACATTAATGCAAAATATTATTATGCAATTATTATTGTACATTTTAAATTACATTTTATCTCATAAACACAATGAATACTTCCTGAATACAAATGGTCTTCTGATATATTTAATAGGTAATGAAATATTAGATATTCTTATTATTTTTGCCAATTAAAATTCCATTATTGTTTTCCCTCAGCTGTTTGAGTTTTTGAAAAATGTAGGCAACTGAATGTTCAGCAGGAATTTTTTCAAAGAATGATAATTTGTGGAGTTTTTTTAATTGGAGGAGAGGAGTGGCGTAGTTCCCAACTTTTCCATTTTGGCTTCGTGGAAATGAGACATAGATTCAGCTTAACCAGGTATGTTACTGAAGGGAGAAAAATTATTGAATAAAAACAATTCTTTGTTTTTCTGAGTATACAAAAGTGATGCCTAATGAAATAGCATAAAGATATGAAAAGTATCCACAGTTAAATCCATCAAAAACAAATCTGTACAAAGAATCTGCAATATGTCTAAGAAAATCCTGATAGCCTATAAAACAAAAGGTAAAATCTACCTTAAATTTTAAGGTATTGCATTATTTTTGCATAAAAAATGTATCGATAATACTTGTGAATGAGACATGTTATAAAAGTGAAATCAGAATAATTAAAGTGTTCTCTAGCAATTTAAATAAAATACACTTTTCAAATTATTCACCTATTGATTTAGAAAAATGTGTGCCTGTGTGCGTGTAGCTGCTATCATGATCTGCACTGGCTACGGGCACCTTATCCCTGTTCACTTTTAAGCAGTCTTGTCTAATGCAATATCTGTCAGTAACTACACAGCCATTTGCGAGATGCAGAAAATAAAAGCACCCATCTAAAAGCTGATTCTTGGAAATCAGAAAGGAAAGGAAATATTTGAAGTTGAAAGGAAATATTTCAATCAGTGCTAACATTTTTTGACCTTCACATTTATGCTGTTTGCCAGTTATGCTAAGGACTGGCTTTGTGTCGTTTTTAATAGTTATTCCCCAGCAGAGACACAGCAGAAGACCAGAGCCCAGGAGAAATCCAGCATGTCCTTAACTGCAGTCCCATTCTCAGCCACGCCAGGCATCTCTGCACAACCACACGTATCACACTCTGCACAATCACACGTATCACACCGGACTGTGTGTCATCGATTCGGCAGTGCTCTGGGAGGGCGCCATTCCCCGAATTATTCTCCTTGTGCTACTAACTGCTAATGATTTCCCATATATTAAAATGTAGGGAACTGAATTAAAGATGCAGGTCAGTGAGACTGGCCTTTGCTGGTATCCTGACACACCTGTAATAAGGAACAGCTTAGAAACCCACATCTCACATACTTCAGAGAAATAATTGTGAATCAAAGTATCTGGCTCCTTTACAGACTGCACTGCCCTCTGTTTCATTATGAATCTACCCATAAAGGTCTCTATGATGACCAAATATTAGGCCTAGGAGATTTCTGATGTTAGAGGAGAAATGAAATAAACAAAAAACAAACAAACAAAAATCCAATGCTCCTATACAAGGTAAAAAATAAAAAACTTTTTAATTCTTAGGATCCTGTGGTAATTTACTATTTCCTCCCTATATTAACACACTCCATCATGGAAATATTAAAGATAGGATAAAGTTGATGATTCTATAAATATATCACATAGACTCACACATAGACATTAAAATATACATATATATACATGGATATAGTGTGAATATAAATGTATGCATAATTTATTTACTTTTATTAGTCAAATCATGGTCCTCTTCTTCTTTATATAACAAAGATAGGGCCCAAGAATACTTTACCAAATTACCAAAATCCTATTGTCCAGGAAACACTTAAAAGCTGTTGAGATGTTTAATGTTTGAAAATCAAGTCAGTGAAACGGCTTAGACACACTAACTTCCAAGAATTTTTAAGCAAGATGAAAATGAGAAGACTAAATTCCAGTTTAAATTTTGAGCTGTTGTTAAGGTTTACGAAGCTCAGGTATCCTGTTTCCCACCTCCCTAAAGGGGAAACAGCTTAGAGAGCCCAGCAGTAGGGGCCGCCGTAAAGGCTGTTTTCTTTCCTGAGTGAAGCCAATGCCGGGGCAGTCTGTTGGAAAACTGATCCTTTTTCTAAAGTGGAAAACTCAGCAGAAGGATAAAATTGTTCCACTTCAGGTAGAAAACTCTCTATAACCTTTCCATCCATTTGGTCAAATTGAAGATTTTGGTCCTATGAGACACTGAAGGGTGAAATTAAGGCTTTACTAAATCTGACACTCCTGCTGTGTGGAATTTGGGAGAGAGGGAAGGCTCCTGGTAGGCCACATTTTCGGCTGAACTTACTGAGATTTCTGCTCCAATCTAATAAAACTGATACCGAGTTTCAAATATCCCTCCAATGTCCTTTACAGGTGTGTAAAATATATAACTTATAATTCCTGACCTTTGGTTGTGCTGACTTCAAAGACATTTGATTCAAACTCCAAATAAGTCACTGAGTGCGAATTCCTGGTCTTTCTGCCGATCGGCCTCCTTGGCTTCCCCCACCAGCACAGAAACACACCTGGTCTGCCTCACCAGCAGGACCCCCGACCCATCCGCCCTGTAATATTCCACTTCTGCTTTTATTATTGCTCTGAGAAACCAAGACTAGTCATTTTGACTACTTTCTTGCCCTACAATAATGTGTTATTTTTCTTCATTCAAAATTCACCTGCTCAGAAAAGCATCAGTTTTATTATGTCCATCACCATTAAGACGGCTAACATTTCTCTTATTGAACAAAACAAAAAAGTATACAACTAGCCCGTGTAAGTACGATTGTATTTTTTGTTTTTTAAAAAATTACACAGTAGTATAACCTCTGTAAGTTGACAACCCAAGGGGCTGTAACAGAACAGTCAACACATGGAGGTTGTCAACATAAAAACAGGCGCACTGTGCTGATAGGCACACGTGGTGCAAATTACGTCAGTGCAGGGAGGTGGTCAACTACGGAGCTCCACTGTATCCTGAAAGAGTAGTCTGTAATAATTTCTTCCATTTCTTTACTTTGCACTCCAATCTATGCATATTCCACTCCCATCTGGTTTCTTCTGCCTGTTACCCTTCTGACAAACCATCACTCAAATCACCTTCCATTTCCACACTGAACATCCAAATAATATTTTTACTTTTCACTTTATCTTTTGACAGCATTTGGCCAAGGTGACCACTTCCTCCTCCTGCAGTCAACAATCACATTCGCATTTGTGTGTTTTCCTCCTATTCTACTGGATGTTTCCCCTCAGCTTCATGTATCAGCTCTACCTTCCCTAATTAATCACCAGATATCATTCCTCTGCGGTCAGTCTCAGCCCTTCCCTGAGGACTTCCACCCTGTCATTTTATAGCAGTTTCCCATCGGATCAATTATCACTGGTGGCTCTAATATTCTAAAGTCCACCACCATTTTACAAATGAGAAAACTGGAGCTTAGATAAAAGAGGCGCCCAGGATCAATTTAGCAGGTGGAGAAACCCATATTCATACCAAGTCCAAATTTCAGTTCTTAACTAGCACCTAACGCTCATTTAGTACCTGTGGATGAGATGTTCCATGTGCTTCAAATCAAACCCATTTGAGAACGATTCCATGGATTCTTCCATTCCCCCCCCCACACAAACACTCCCTCTGACAAAATCCACTGTGTTTCCGTTGTCCATAATCTCATTTGCTTCTCTAAAAAGTGCCACTTCCACCAGTTACACAAGCAACCATCACTTTGCTCTGTGCCTGAATACTCAGACATTAAGTTACCTGCAGATCCCTCCTCTCCAGGGGGCTTTCATGTTCCAGGCTATTTTCGGCCTTGGTTACTACTATATCCCATTACTACATCCACAGAGGAAGGAAAAGCATTCGGTGTTATTTAACTCTCAAAAATTGTCTATTTGAGGAAGTAACTACATTAACTATCAGTATTATATAATGTAAAATTGTTGAATTTTTAAAACTATAAGCCATTTGCTCTCAATGTCATTTCTGAAAATTATCTGGCCAATTCTCAGGCAGGGAAATTTCTGCAAATAAGATATGATAGAATGAATAGAATAGAACAATTACATGAAGGCATGAAATAAGGGAATTAAAAACTATTGCACATTAGGTCTAAACTGGACAGAACCTAAGTTTATCGCATTAACGCAGCACTCCTTGTGCCTGCCAGAGTGCCCCTGAATTTCAGCTGCACATAAATGAATAAAAGCTTAAATAATTGAATGAAATTACTTTTCATATGCCAAGAATTGTCAGTGTGTTATGTGAATATTCTTGTTTAATGTTCATAATATTCTTATGAGGACTTTTAATCTGAAGTCTAGGATTTGGTGAGGTTAATTTTGTATCCAGATTCTGGAACCAAGTCTAACTCTGAAACCCACACTCTTTCCCATATGACTTTCCCCTACAACCAACTTCATTTATCTTAGATTCAAATGGTTCCTCGTAACTAAAGAACATTTCAAACAAACTCTAAGCCTTTGGTGGCTTATTATACGAACTTTGGGTAAGCCATTGGCTAAAGAATGTCACTGGACTTGTAAAATTCCTAAAGAAGGAGCTAAAATATAGTTTTTTCCTGATTAATTTATTTCTGGTTTCTAATTTTTGGTCAAAGTAATCACTTGTAAATTTTTTATTTAGAAACACATCGTTTATACTGTGCCTTATGAAATAAAAAATAATGAGAACAAATTAAATTTGTAAAACACTGAAAGGAGAATTACTTCAAAAGTAAGATTTATCTTCAAAAAGATAAGCAAAAAATCAATGCCACCAAAATATTCATTACGTAATGATACTTGGTAATAATAAACTCCATTTATGGATGTGATGGTAGTAATAGACACTCTGAAAAATATTTTAATATTGTTATTGATATTCATCACTTTAATGTATGTGAAATAACACCTAGACACCTCCTAACTTCAAATCAATTAAACAATTATGTCCACTGTAGTTGTTTTTTTTTTTTTTTTTTTTGAGACAGAGCCTCAAGCTGTCCCCCTGGGTAGAGTGTCGTGGCCTTACAGCTCACAGCAACCTCCAACTCATGAGCTCAAGCGAGTCTCCTGCCTCAGCCTCCCAAGTAGCTGGGACCACAGGCGCCCGCCACAATGCCCGGCTATTTTTTTTTTTGTTTTGGTTGCAGCCATCATTGTTGTTTGGCGGGTCCGGGCTGGGGATTTGAACCCACCACCTTAGGTGTACGTGGCTGGCACCTTAGCCGGTTGAGCTATAGGCGCCGAGCCACACTGTAGTTGTTTTTAAAAGAGTATTTTAGTTTCTTTAGCTCCTACCTCTAAAATAATATCATTTTTGATGTATAGAAGTAGATACCAGGAACAAGTCAAAGAAAAATTATAATATAAAGTTTCAACTCTGTCTTGCCTTAAGGGATGTTTTACAAATCATTATAGGTGTTTGATCTCATAATTTTATTCATAATGGCTGATACAAAGACACAACAGATATTTTAAAAGGCAGAAGTAGTGACTAACATAAAATTATAATTGTTGAGATTGCATTTGATTGAGCAGTTTAAAATATTAAAAAATACATTTATATTTTCTCTTAGAAAGTTTAAATTTGGAAGTTTTTCTTGCCCTTTCATATTTAAAAATAATCACTATCATTACAGCCATTTCAATGATATCCAATAGTTCAGATGGGATTGTGACATATTCGTCTATCGCCTTCCTGTTAGAAAAAGCTAAAATTCCATGATGGACATTTAAAAAAGGTTAATATCACCCTGGTAGGCCACACTGATTTAATCAGTTTCTCCAGGGACTCATCTGGGACTATTTCTTAATAATCTCTCCAATCGATTTTAAAATAAATCTAGAGTTGAGAACTCATGAAAATATAGTTTATATGCATTTTCTATTATAGAAAATATAATTTTCTTAGAGAAGCTGTGGAGGGTGATGGGATAGGAAGACTTAATAGATGCTTCTCGACAGCACGATCTGAGAACCGTAGTTTTTGAGAACATTTGTTCTTCCCGATACCTCCAGGCATCCCGAGGAGCTTAGGATGCATTTAGTGGGTCCTACGGTGTGGGGTGTAGACCAACAGCATTCGCATCGCCTGGGAACTTGTTACAAATACTCAGGCCCCACCACAGACCTGCCCAATAAGCATGTCTGGGGGTAAGGAAGAGCAATCTCTGTTTTAGCAAGCCCTCTGGGTGACTCAGGTAGCTAACTAAAAATTGAGAACCACCTGGCTGGCATAAGAGTTTGTACAATTCAGCTAAGCCATGGGAGATCAAGAAAATAATCAATGTATTTCATGCTTGGCCAGAGCTTTGCATGAGTCCTAGCAGGAGCCTGCGTGCAGATGGCAGTGGGGGTCACATCAGAGGACAGGAGCAGGGAGCTGCCAGTCAGGACCTCTGCAACTGCCTGTCTCCCAGAAGAGACGTAGTGGTTGTCTTTCCCCTTTGAAAATTGAGAGTCCAGAGTGTCTCAGTGTTGCTCTTTTGTTACTGTCTCCAATGAAATCAAGGGGTATATGGACATACAGGGAAAAGTGACAACAAGTACCTAGAAATAGACCAGATAAGCGTCGAGGGGAGCAGGGGCAGAGGGCAGGGGCAGAGGGCAGGGAGCCGAGGGCAGGGAGCCAGATACCGTAGCACAGAACCCGAAGTCTTAAGACAAATCCCAATGAAACAGGCTGTTCAGAGACTTTGGTCCTCTGCTAGCAATGATGCCACCCACAGTGATAAACACAGAATGTACGTGCATGGCTCAAAGTGACTCTGGGACACACGGCAGGCTTTGCTGATGATGGTGACAGACTCCTCGCATAGTTAGTAAGTTAAAAGTCTTTTTCCTGGGGTCCACACATTCATTATCTGAATCCATCTACTGAAAGTGCAGGTTAACCATGACTCGGGATGGGACGCAGTCTGTGTTGGTTACCACGACTTGGGATGGGACACAGTCTTTGTCGGTGACCATGGCTCAGGACGAGATCAGTCTGTGTTGGTGTCCATGACTCAGGATGGGATGCAGTCTGTGTTGGTGACCACAGCTTGAGATGGGATCAATCTGTGTCAGTGACCATGGCTTGGGATGGGATCAGTCTGTGTTGGTGACCATGGGTCAGGATGGGATCAGTCTGTTGGTGACTACAGCTCAGGATGTGATCAGTCTGTGTTGGTGACCACGGGTCAGGATGGAATCCGTCTGTGGGTGACCATGGTTTGGGATGGGATCAGTCTGAGCTGGTGACCATGGCTCAGGATGTTGTATATATCTAAGTATATATTTTAATGTAACAAAGACTATCATCCCTTCAGCCATCCATCCCACTATCATCCATCCCTTGGGGTAAGGGTAGGATGGTATAAGAGACGGAACATGGGGTTTTGAAGCATAATGACTCATTCAATTGAATATCCTGAGTATTTCTTGATGGTGAACCATCTGCAAAGACAACAGAAATTGGAAGGCTTAGTAATGTCAGGCTGGAGCATATCACTAAGCCTCTCTCTTAGCTTCCACATTTGTAAAGTATCAATAATAAACTTTATATCTCAAGATTATAGTTAAGATAAACCTACACAGGCAATATAAACGACTGGCTCATAGCAAGTGCTCCGTAAACCCATTTTCCCCCATGGGAATCTCATTTGTTTCTCAAGTCCATGAATCCTGACTCATGTGGAGACAAAGTCTGGGTGCAGGTGAAGATAGATTTGTGTAAATAGACCACACATTCACAGAGGAACAACCTGGGAAAGCAGCAACGCCTGAGCTAAAGAGAGAACACCTGACATTTCAGGAGGATGAAGACAGAGGGAAAAGTAATATTCAGCACCATGGCTTGGAAAAGCAATCACCTGGTCCAGGTCCACCTGAGTCAGGCAGCAGCTGCAGCTGGAACTCTGCCACTGCAGAGTCTGCCTTCCCCGTTCTGTTCCGACAAAATCAAACCCCTGCGTGGGCAGGCCTGGGTGTGCTGCCAGGCCTTATACTGTCAACTGTAGCTCATCAAGGCGGTTGCCCTTGTGTGTGTACAGGCAGAAAGAATGGGATGGCCTTGGTTCATTCAGATGGCTACAAATTCAAAAACCAATTGGGTTTCTTCTGCCCCCAATTGGCCTTGGGTTATTATATGCATGGCTATTGATGCTGCGAACATTTGGTAATTCTGTTCATGTTAGCTAAAGTCAATCAGTGGAACACTCATCTAAAGCAAGATCCACAACAAATCCCTAACTGGAGTCATCTGTGTCCCCATTGAGACAGCACAAGCCCTAGAAGTTCAGCTACCCATGTACAGACTGTAGTAAGTAATCAACAGGGCACACCCTGGCTGAACGGGAAGAGAATACATGGTCACCAATAATTCCTGCTGTGTCTGGATTAATACTGGTCAAGTGGAACAGTGCATGAGGGCCATAAAAAAAAAATTGCAAATGCTTATGTGAAATAAGACCCACTAATCCTCTTGGGTCTTAGCCCCAAGGACCAAGCAGCTGAGTCCCAGATACTGGGGGTACATGCTCAGTAACGCTGATCAGTCTTACCTTGCCAATTGGAATTCTAGTTATAATGGCACTAATCAAGATTCACATGAGACAAACGGAATGAAATCGGACCCAACCACCATCAGGAAATCAGATCCAAGCCTTATATTAGTCAAATCCAGCTAATACCAGAATGGCCTTGTATTAGTTGTTGCTATATCAAATGACCACAAACAGTGTTTTAAAAAACATAATTTATCTTAGGATTTGGAGGTCAGAAGCAGGGCATAACTCTCATTTGGCTCATTGCTCCATGGGCTATAGGGGAGCATTCCTTCTGGGGTCATTCTCGTCATTAGAAGGTAGTCCCTGGTAGAGGTTGGACTAAAGTCCCCACTTCCTTGGTGGCTGTCAGTTAAGTCCTTTCCCGGCTTCTAGAAGCATCTTGAAATCCTAGCTTATGCACACTCTCTCCATCTTCAAAGCCAGCCACCATCTTCACACAACAGAGAAGTCCTTGTATTCTGCATCTCACTGGCCAAATTGTCTGCCTACTCATCTACGTTTAAGGACCCTTGTGATTATATTGGTCCTTTGGAGATAACCCAGGATAATCCCCCCATTTAACATAAACAGATTAGAAGCCTCAATCCCACCTGTGAACTCTTTTGCCCTGCATTTGCAGGTTCCAGCCATGAAATGTGTGGATATCTGAGACGCATTATTCTGCCTACCATAGTCACACACTTCTAAAAATTTAAAGTTGACCAAAAATATGTTAAAGTCAAGGGGTGGATTGTTGGCAGAGGCCCCATCCCTGCACCTCATCACTGAAAGCCCCTGTGAAATAATTGATCATGTCGACTAGTAGACAGGTACGATGGCCACAGCGCGGCTCTACTTCAACCTCTCAGTTTCCAGATGAGAGGAAATGGCTCAGCCCCCGTGCCGCCCTCAGCACATAGAGCCATCGTTGACCCATCGTCGGTGCTAAGACTTGGGGACAAGGAATCCACCTGCCTTCTCTGCTCTTCCTTGTAGTGTCAGTAACTCCCTTGCTCTGATTCACTGAAATTTGTTGTCTGGTTTCGACACATACGTAGTGGTGGCAAACTTTTTTTTTTTAAACCTGATCATTGCAGTGGGTTAAATTGTGGCCTCACAAACACACGTACAACTCCTACCCCCCACAACGGTGCATGTCAAGCTCATGTAGAAATAGGCCTTAGAGATGTAATGAAGTTATCGATTTCACAATGAACCACCTCATTTAGAACTGAGATCTGAAGAAACTGCTACATCTCAACACCATCTTTATTACATAAACCATATAATTACCTGACTTCAACACCGCCAAGTAGTAAGAGAATTGTCATACTACACTGAGAACTTAAAAGCTTCCCTTGCCCGGAATTTGCAGCAGAGTTAAACTTGATACTGTGCATCTCTGGAAAGTGACAGGATGGTCAGGGAAACAGTATCTAGGGTGAATCCCCATATTTTCCTGACTATCATAAGATGATACTTTTTCTAAACACTAAATGCACTGACTGACATCCTTTGAAGAGAAAAGAGAGATTTGAGACAAGAAGCACAGAAGCAGAGGACAGGGGCGGGGTGGGGGGCTCTTCCTGCCATCAGCAAAGGAAAGGTGGATAAGGCAGGGAAGGGGTCTCCCCGAGAGCCTTCGGAAGAGACTTGCCCCCACCTTGATGTTAAGCTTCCAGCCTCCAGAACTGAGCGTGAGTAGGAGTCTCCCCCAGAGCCTCTGGAAGAGACTTACCCCCACCTTGATGTTGAGCTTTCAGCCTCCAGAACTGAACGTGAGTACATTTCTGTTATTTAAGCCAAGAAGTTTGTGGTGATTGATTACAGCAACGCTGGTCATCTATTTTGGAATCCTGTTACTCTGCTATCTGTCATGACATCAGGGCTCTTTCCCCTATAGGGAACGTCCTCACTTACGTGGTCCATGTTGCTATCTGTGCTACTCAGTAGAACGCAGTATCCATGAGGGTAGAAGTACTTTTCTCTTGTTGATTTTTTTCCCACAGTGCTTACAGAGAGACCTAGTGTCTTGTAGTTTTAATAATACAGCTAGCTCCTCAGGGTGCAGCATCCTTGAGGGCCCTCAAGAAAATTTTACTAAAAGTTTGAAATACCCATCCATCTTGGGTGAAGGCCTTAATACAGACTGGAAGGACTTTAATTCCAGTGCTAACGAATCTGAAGACAGAGAAACAACAAAACCTAAGAATCAAGCTATAGGAAAATTCCCTTAGATCCACCAGCTCACAGTACCCAGCAGATCTTCCCCAAGGAGTGGCTGGGAGGTTAATTTAGAAGATCACATGACTCCTTTCTTTATGCCTTTCCCCCATCCATGATCTTTGATGAGTACAGCAGCTCCCCAGGGTCACTAATAAATCATCAGTATTCTATCACCAGCGCAGGGTAAGGTAGCCGCACAGACGGAACAGCCCCAAACCTGTGTACTTCCAAGTATCTATCTCTCCCCCACAGACAGTGATCTCACTTCACCCCTAACGCACTTAAAATGATGGCCAAAAAGAAAAGAAATTGGTAATTTCAATGAAAGGTTGACACACAATTCTGCTGTCTGGAACCCTGATTCCAGATAAAATCATTATTTCGAGATCCCTGTCTGATGGTACTATCCGTTTGCTTCCTACTGGTTTCAGATGAGGAAAAATATTCCAGTGGAGCCTGCTGAGGCCACCACTTCTGCCCTCCAGAGCTAAGTCTCACCAGGGCCACACCCGCTCCTCTCTGCAGCCACACAGGGCTCCTCCCAGGACCTCAGGCCCCTCTAGTCACAAGGAAGGCCCTTCCCTAGTGCAGCCCACTGGGCATGGGGTGCTCTGTGTCACTCTGTTCCAGTATCTGTTTCCTTTCTTCTCTCGGATCGGATCTCACTCTGAGTTGTCACTTCCCAGAAGGAAGCCAGGCTGGGAATCTACTAATTTGCAGCAGAGAACAGAGTCACCGCTGCAGACTGACTTACTGATGATGAGTCACAGTCAGTCCTCTCCACTCGCCTGTAATCCTCATGAGGACAGCAGTGACTTTGCCAGCATGACAGCCCCTCTCTACGTGTGTGTGCCTGGCTCAGCTCTCACCAGCGGTTCCTGCCTCCTTCTAGTCTCCCCTACTGTGACACTAAACGTTGACATTTTCCTGAGCCTCCTGGAGCCAGAGCTCCAGATAGGAGACAGCCCCAGATACTGGAAAAGAGATGCATTCAGCAAGGTCTGCGCAGGGGGCTGGCGCGAATGGAAAGAGGCAACGAGGAATTGAGGCAGGCAGACCCGCCTCTGTGGGACGCTTCCTCATCCCCAGGTCATAGCAAAGGTGGAGCTGTCACAAGCCAGCAGACAGAACAGTGGCATCCTGAGCCCTGTGTCTTTCAGCTGTCTCCCAGAGGGTAGCGTCCCTCAGTCAGGCCCATTCCGTGCTAGTCCACAGTTATCCCAGCAAGCTCAATGTAGCTCCCCCAGGCCTTCCAAATCGTCCAATTCCTAATACCAATTCAAAAGGTAATAACTCACGCAAATACCAATTGGTATTCCTAATTGGTATTTCATATGTTTCTGTCATACATCTACGTTCTGTTTTCTACGACCAATCTTTGAGTGACCAACCTTTACTTTCCTTCCAGTGTTAAGGAAATATTAATGTTTCTTGAAGAAATGAACAGACCAAATGAAAGAGTAGATGCTGCCAATGTTTGAAAGTTCTTCCACCTACAATAGATAAATTGCACGTGTTTTTAAATTTACCTCTTAGTATCTTTAGTTCTCTGCGTTATATGGAAGAAACACACGTGAAATAAGTAAGGAGATGGACTGCAACACTTGCAAACTCATGCTGCCCTTACAGCATAGAAAACAATGAAATCTTTACCTCAGTTTGAGAAGAAAACCTCCATCCCTACTTCCTTTACCAGCACTAAAGCCAAAAGCTGACTGAAATTGATTTTTCAGAACGGATTGCATGCCTAATAAGCAGAAACTGAAAAAGACAAATCTAATACCGAGGAAGAATGAGAGAGGCATTCCTTGTACAGTACACGTCAGGCTAAAAGGTGATAACTCACACAAATAAAACTGGAAGACATTAAGATTCAAATAATTCTCTGGAGTAAAGGACAAACTTGCATTAGAAAAAATTATGACATCAAATTTTATGTTTTTGTATATTGTATTTATAACCAAAAGACACAGCATTAGTTACGAGATGTTCGTTAATAAAAATAAAAAACACGTCAACTACATCCATCCAAATTGTGCCCAAATAAACCTTATATTTGAAAATAAATGGATTAATTTTGTCTGGCATAAGGTAAGGTAGAATAATTAATTTTAACTGGGTTAAGGTAGAATTGTTTCTGCAATACAGGCTCAGCCAGTTAATTATTTGTCCATATGCTCCTGCTCACCACACCTGCCTCACCTTGGCGTGGTCCACTTCTCACACTTCCCTGCTCTTCCCAGGCACTGTCAAGGGCAGCACCTCTCAACAGCCACCAACTTGCCTCCAGTGCAGAGAGAACCAGAGTTTTATGTGTGAGTGCAGCAGACTCAAAATACACTTTATCTGTAATATCTATTTAAACATAACTAGGAGGTATATAAAATAGCCTTGAAAATATATCACTTGAGATCATCATTACCAAAAAGTATGATTCACAATGAATGTACTTCCAAAGGTTGGGTGCACACACACCCCACTCTGCCCCGCCCACTATTTAATGATGTCAAATCAGAGAAAGAGTAACTCCTCACTTAATGTCCTGGATGGGTTCTTGAAAATTATAACTTAATTGAAACAAAGTATAATGATCCAAATTATACCACAGAGTAACTGATATAAACAAGTGTTAAATTCTGATGGTTACAAAAACATCACCAGATTTTAAAATAAAAACCTCAAACACTTTCAACATTAAATCTTGCAGTGAATTTTAGGCATACACGCATTTAGGAATTATTAATAGAAATAAGAAAGATAATTATGTACCTAATTTTTGACAAGTCACTTAGTGGCAGTGGCCCTAGAAGTGATAAGTTAAATCAAGGAATAAATGTTCACAGAAACTGTAAAGAGCAGGTCCTGTCACCATGAAGTCTGAAAACAATCTAAATATCGCAGGCACTCTGAGTATTTTTTTTTTTTATTAAAGCATACCTGTGTACAATTACAGGGTACAATGTACTGATATGATAGACAATGTGGAATGTTTGCATCAGACTGATTAACATAACCATCACCTCCCTTACTTATTTGTTGTGGTAAGATATTTATACTATACTCTTAGTAGTTTTGAAATGTAACATCGCATTGTGCACAATAGGTGAGGTCCCATCAAATACCCTCTCTCTTCCTGCTGTTCTCACTCCCCTCCCCTCTCCTTCCTCTCCCCGCTTTCTTTCTGGACTATAGTTGTGTTTTGTCATTCCTATGAATGTATAGGTGATGATCTATTGGGTACATTGGATACCTCTTTTTTTTCATTCTTGAGATACTTTACTAAAAATAATGTGTTTCAGTTCCATCCAAGTAAACATAAAAGCAGTAAAGTCTCCATCCTTTTTAATGACTGCATAGTATTCCACAGTATACATATACCACAATTTGTTAATCCATCCATGGTTTGACGGGCATTTGGGCTGCTTCCATGACTTGGTAATTATGAGTTGGGCTCTCTGAGTATTTTTATACCTCATGATTTATTGTAGTTAACTTGTATGATTATTCTTTCCCTTGTGAATTTCTATTTTTATAAGAATTTGTATTTAGTTACTCACTTTCCAATTCTTCTTATTCCAGTTCAGAGTTATGGGTGGCCAAAGCGAGACCAGACAGATCAGGGCACAAAGCGGGAACCACTGACCCTGGCAGGACCTCACTCCCTTAGAGGGCACACTCAGACCCTCCTCTGCACTCACTCAGACAGATGCTGTAGGCACAGCAGCAGATCTCAGGTGCACAGCTCCAGGATGCAGCGGGGAAAGCTGACAGGTGAGGGGAGAGTAAGAAAATGCCACACAGTGACCCCGGCCAGGAATCCATTTTTCTTTTCTTGTAAACATTATAACAAAATGGAATTATTCGAGGATCTATTATAACCTAATATCATTCACAGTTATTGCAAAAAGTGTTATGATATATATTGAAGGCATTGCCATATTGACTTTTGGTTTTCCAAATTTTATTGCACATAAAATTCATCTATATGTTAGTTTACATGTATGTGTGTATATGTATGTATGTGTGTGTGTATGTATGTGTATGTGTGTGTGTGTATATATATACATATATATTTCCCTCTCCCCTCCTGGGTCCCAACCCAAGTCACAAACCTACTGATTCAGAATTTTAGTTTTAGAAAACTCCCATCTGGTAGAGATCAGACCATGATCTGACTTTAAAAAACACCACTGTAGGAGATGAGAACATCTGATGAAAGCACACCACCTCTATATTTAAATTAATTCTTCCACTGGAGCACATACAGTAATATGATTTCAGAATAATAGAATAGGAACAGGATGTGAAATACAAATGTGATTTATAAATTTCTTTAACTTTATTGACTTCCTATTCACCTTGTGTTAAAGTAGGACCACCCTCACACACACAGAAAGGAATCATGTAATAGAAAATTAAATCAAAGTAGGTTAAAAAGCCAAGAAATGATTCTTGCTGGTTACTGAGATATTCATGCTTTCTCTTCTCTGTTTTCCTACAATTTAGAGAGAATTGGAAAGGCTGCCAAATGCTGTAGGGATTTAAATACCATTAAATTAAGCATAATAAAATGAAGGGAAACAGAGAGCAATGGCCAGGAGCAGAGCAATATGAAATGAAAAATCTCTCAATTATGTCAACGACATATTAAATGCAACTTTGTGAATTAAAAAGAAATAAATATAGCCAGTGGAAAGAGTACACTAAGCTATATCAGAAGCCAATGACCATTTTAATGAAGATAAACTGAAACTCCAAGGAAATACTGCTTTGTACTCATGGACCTAAATTAGTGGCATTTATTTAAATTCCATCGCTAAATTGTGGAATGCATAATAGAACTGTGGAAGTTTGGAGTGGGAAAGATCACAGTTATTTATTCCAAACTCTTCTTTCAAAACTTAGGAAACTAAAGTGCATTGCAGAGCATTACTTGGCCAAAATCACTCAAATGTTAAGTAAGGATCTATGGATAAGAGCTTCATTTTTTTGTTTTCCAGCCTCTGATCCCATTTCCTGAGTTGAAACAACAGTTAAAGTTTACCACTTTCATAAGATAATTAAGTAACAACCAAAACAATGGTTAAAATGAGTAAAAGCACATTCAGTCCGCTGTCAACACATAAGTAAGTTCACTGCGAGTGTGAGGCCCAGATTCTCGTTTTGTATGTGCATGGTGAGATTCCACCTGAAGTATGTGTTAAAACAGATGTTCAGGCTTTACACCTAAGTTTCTGATTCAGTAGGTCTAGGGTGGGCCTGAGAATTTGCATTTTCTGATGCTGCTGGTTTAGCCACCACATTTTGAGAACCTTAGGCCAGATTGCTAGTGAGTGAAAAACATTGAAGAGGTTAAATGTTTTAATATATGGTTTCCTTTATTATCTAATTGTCTAAAAGCAGTAATTGGGGAATGGTGCTTCACTGAATATCAAAATACTAAAGTTTTATTTTTATTGGAATCAGTTATCTGCTGCTTTTTTCCAACCTAGACCTGCTACTGTGCAGAACTAAGTTAATCTGAAGAAGCTTTTCTCTCCATGACGAAATCTCAAAATCGAATTTAATCAAGAGGACCCACAATGTGAGGAAGTGAGACAAATGGTCTTCTTTGTGCATGGAAAGAAAAATGTAGCGAGTTTGGTTTATCTCATACCACTGTGCTTATGGATATGGATATTTTCTTTGAGATGACGTTCAGTTCACAAAATAAAATGGTATGGATTAAGTTTATATGGCTATGTAAATTTATGGTGATGTTTTGATTCATAGTTTGGTTAGAACACAATTTTATTTTTGAAATGGTGAAATTAGGTAATTTCATTAGGTAATTAGATTCTTTGGTAATATTAGTCTAGATTTCCTAAGATCAATAATGTGTATCACAGAATGTCAGCAGAAATGGAAGCGCAGGTGGCTTCAAGGGTCCATCTCTCTGCAGAAATACTGAAAAATCCAGAAAAAAAAGTCACAATCAATTTCTTCGGAATCCTGAAAAGGGGTCAAGGGGCATAAACCCAAGAAATCACTGAATCAAGAAAAAGGCAACTTTTAAATATGGCAGAAAAGATTTGTGGTATTTTTCTTGTGTTTCAATGTCCAGAATTACCCTGACCCAAAGCCAAACAAGACAGCCCAAGAAAAGGAAACTGCAGACTCGTGGTCCTTATGTGTCCAGAAATGTGTGTCTTATACCCAAGCCTGGCAGAAGGAATCCAGCAGCATACTAACAGGATTCTATACTGTGAGCAAATGGGGCTTATCTGAAAATGACATCAAAGAACACTTTCTGGTTTCATTATTATTAATATTAGGAAGGAAAGGCACTTAAAAATAATGTATGTAATATACGTTATTTTTAGAAATAGGATCTATACTTACAGGAAATATTACAGGTAATTTATTTAGGTTTGTAATTTGGGACCCAGGAATATATATATTTTAGAACAAATACATAGATGAATTTTATGTGCAATAAAATTTGGAAAACAAGTCACACCAATGTCTCTAATACACATTATAATACTTTTTGCAATAACTGTAAATGATTTTAGCTTACAGCAGGTCCTTGAATAATGCCATTTTGTTATAACATGCATGAGAAAAGAAAAATTGATTACTGACCAGGGTCACTGTATGCTAGTTAGTAAATATATTTGATATATGTGCTTGTCTAAATGGACATAATCTGGTATATTTTTTTGAGACAGAGTCTTATTTTGTTGCCTCCAGTAAAGTGCTGTGGTGTCACAGCTCACAGCAACCTCAAACTCTTGGGCTCAAGGGATTCTCTTCCCTCAGCCTCCCAAGTGTCTGGGACTACAGGTGCCCATCACAATGCTTGGCCATTTTTAGAGATGGGGTCTTGCTCTAGCTCAGAGCTGGTCTCCAACTCGTGAGCTCAGGCAATCCTCCCACTTCAACCTCACAAGTGCTAGGATTACAGGCATAAGCCACATAAATAAATAAATAGACATAATCTCTTGTGGTTTTAATGTAATGGTGTGTTCTGAGTAATTTTTCTATCACGTTAATAAATTCCTTATGAATAAAAACTCATTTTCATAAAACTTAGGAAAAAATCCAAACTTTGTAACAAATATATGCCCATCAAAACAGCATAGTACTGGTACAAAGATGCTAAAGGAATATACTTGAGAATCTAGAAATAAACCAAACCTGTATGGCCAATTAATTTTTGACAAGAATGTGTAGATCCTTCAACGGCAGAAAAAAAATAGTCTCTTCAAAAATAGTGCTGAGACAATTGGTTATCCACATGCAAAAAAATGAAGTTGGACCCCCTTCTCTTGCATCACATACAAAAGTTAACTCAAAATGGATCAATGATCTTAATATGAAAGTTAAAACTATCAAAGTCCTTGAGAAACATTGAAGTGAATCTTAGATTAAGCAAAAAATTCTTAGATATGACAACAGATGTATAAACCAAAGAAAACACACGGAATTCATCAAAGTTTTAGGTGGCAGGTCACACCTCAGTCCTAGCATGTTGGAAGAACAAGATTGAGGAATGCTTGAGGCCAGGAGTTAAGAGACCAATCTGAGCAAGACCAAAAAATTAGCTAGGTGTGCTGGCTCACACCTGTAATCCTAGATACTTGGGAAGCTGAAGTAGGAGCATCACTTGAGCCCATGAGTTTGAGGGTGCAATGAGTTATGATGACACCATGGCACTCTAGCCCAGGTGACAAGTGTGACCCTGTCTCAAAAAAAAAGACACTATCGAGGAACTAAAAAGAAACGACATAAAGAATGAAGAATGAGAAAGAATGTCTGAAAATTCTATATCTGATAAGGGTTTAGTATCCAAAATATATAAATAATTCTTACAATTAAGCAAAAGAAAAATACAAACAACTCAATTAAAAAATAGTCACAGAGCTTAAATATATATTTTTGCAAAGGAGACATACAAATGACCAAAAGCACATAAAAAATCTTCAAAATCATGAACTATTAAAATAATATAAATCAAAATCATATTGAGAAACCACATATAATTAAAAAACCAAAACAAGACAAAAGCAGAAAAGAATAATGACTACCAAACTGACTGCTGAGAACCCACAAATTTGGCTGGTGGGAATGGGATGAGTTCAGCCGCAATGGGAAACAATGTGGTGATTCTTTCAAAGTTAAACATAGAATTACCATAAGACTGAGCAATTCTACACCTAGATATATACCCCAAATGTGCGAAAACAGGTATTCAAATAATGTTTACAGCAGCAGTCTTTTAAAAAGCCAAAATGTAAAAACAATACAAGCTTCCATCGGCAGATAAATGAATAACATATGTGTATACATCACAGTATACAACAAATCTGTGTATACACACAGACACACACATCCCACAATGATATACACACACCACAGTATACAACAAATCTGTGTACACACACACACATCCCACAATGATACACATAGTATACAACAAATCTGTGTACACACACACACACATCCCACAATGATATACACACACCACAGTATACAACAAATTTATGTATACACAGATACACACACATCCCACAATGAGTGACAGATGGTTACACATTGTGTGATTCCTTTTTTATGAAATATTCTGAATAGGTGAATCTATATTGACTGAAAGAAGACTCCTGGTTGCCAGGGGCTGGGGGAGCAAGGAACCGGCAGCTATTGCATGATGCTCACTGGGTCTCCTTTTAGAGCAATAAAAATGCTTTGGAACAGAAAACTGTGGTAATCCCACAACATCGAGAATATACTAAATACCACTAAATTTTTCATAATAAAATAGTAAATTTTATGTTATGTGATTTCACCTTAATGAAAAGAAAAAATAGTGACTGGTTCAGACCTAGGATACTTATTCAATTTTTCATGAATATTGTAGTTTAAATTTAAATTTTAAAGATTGATTTTATTATAGAGTTTAATATCCTTTTAAATAAGAAGGTGAATAGTTATTTTATTTATCATTGCTTTAAATCAAGTTAATATCAATCAACCAATAACTGCTCTATCAACTGCCAATTATTTTGTAATAGTAATAGTGGATTATTAGCAGTATGCTGGCCACACCAAAAATACATAATAATTTCATATCCAAACATCATAATTCATATCATAAAGTTGTATGAAATTCTAACATTGTAAGTGATTTTAAATTGTCAAAATTTGCATTTATTTGCAGAAATTTGTTTTAATTGGGGACAGGTTGAAATATCATTTGTTTGATACACAGGAAGGACGTTTTAAATATAAACCTCCAATGCCGTTTGCCTTGGATAGAATAATAGGGGGGTGGAAGAACTGATGACAAAGCAAGATATATACTGAAATATAATGAAAACGGAAGCATCAGTGTGTAAATTCACTCATGCATTTGATAACACATTTATGAGGAGGTGGCAAACACTCTATGAGGGACTAGATTTAATATTCATGATTTTAATTTAACGAAACATAATAGTAATTGGTGTAAAAGAATGTGAAACTTTACCCAGCACTAATTTATTCTTAGTAATTGCCTTTCACATGTATTTATATTTTCATTCACATACCTTTGTTTCAGTGGAGAATCACAACTCAGGAAGAATACATTTTTATTTGAGAATTAAACGTATAAAGATCAATTCTGTGTGCATGCGTGTGTGCATTTGAGAGTGGGCATGAACACAGAGACTGTATTGGAGTAAATGCTACCCTGCTTGGCAGTTTATTGGTTATTTTCAGCCATTAAGGAGCTTTCAGTAGATCCTTTCCATATTACATTAAAAGTGGTACTTTAAAACTATGATATTTTAAATCTCTGCTAACAGAAATCCTTTGCCAAAAAAATATTATTCCACTCAACACACACAATCCCCTTCATCTTTGTTAAAATGTTTACAAAATCATGGATGTGTCACAAAGTTTCACATAATAACTAAATTATCAGTTTGCAAGACCAATATTGCCTAGTGCTTTGCTACAAATAAGGCATTTTTGAAAGGTAATCAGTTTTTGTTATTATCATCAAAATTATAGCACCTTTCATATACAACGGAGCTGAACTTTGAACTTTTCCATATATCAAAAAGTCTCCACAGTAACATAGATTTTTCTTTTTATTAAAAGGTATAATAAAAAACATGTCTAGCATATCTCAGATATTAAAGCTATGTAGGAACAGTAAAAAAAACACATGAAATAACCCCATCTAAGGTATCAAATTTATATTATTCTTATATATAAGTAATTTTTATTTTGCAACAGAAAAATGTATCTAAAGATTGTTTATTCCTAACTTATTTTATGAGTAGAAGTAGGATTTGGAAGAAAGATAATGAATTGGGAAAACAATCAGTCCATAAGTCTGCCTGACAAGCCATTGCAGGGAAATGAAATATTTCTAAAGCGGAACTCACTAAACGAAATAAACACGATGCCGTTCCTTGACTTTGGCCCCTGTCGGTCATGCAGATTCATTAGGAATTGGCTTTGATGGCTTTTCGACTTTGTGATTAATTCATCATTTTCCTGAGGCACATCAATTACTGCCCTGTCACATTAACTTTCTGAAAGTGACCCATTATGTGACCTGAATGAAAGGATTCCCTCGCCAGAATGATCTGGGAAAACAAGCTTCCGAGCCTTTCAACAGAGGCATGCTGACCGGTTCAAGGCGCTTTACCCAGAAGAATACGGGTCTCTTTTCCCAAGAACTTTTCATTTGGAAAAGTATTGTTTGCAATAGATATATATATATATAGACTGCCTATCAACAGAAGAATTAAGTCCTTATGAACTGGAATCTGTGCCGTACGTTGGATGAACCAAATCAGGGTTTATATCACAGATAATCACGTAAAAACAATGGCTGAGAATCGCAATTCCTATTTTCTCCTTCACAGCCAATCAAGACCTGTCTTGGGAAATATTACATTTTGTGCTGTTGTTCCCTGTTTGGTTACCGCGTCTTCTCCCACTCTAGTGGGCACAAGCCCTGTTTTTCATTTCCCTTCCTCCCATCTGTCTTTTCTTTCTGTCTTCTTGATGATTCAAAGATGGTAACAAAGGAAAGAAAGGGAGGAGGTTGGATAAGAGCGTAAGAAAGTTGGCGATCAGTTAGGCGCCTACGGTGATCTGTCTTTCTCCCAAACCCCCAGGAAGATGTTTTTTCCTTAACTGAAGGGGAGCTCCCCTTTTCTTGAAACTCCTTTCTGCCTGTGTGGTTGATCAACTTATGTTCCTCCTTCAATTGTTTGTTCCACTTGCTGTATGCGCAGGAGGTACGAGTGAGGTCCCCACCGTTAGCAAGACCAGATTGGTTCCATTAAGAGAGCTGAGACAAGTGAAGAGACTCTGGGGTAATGGCTGACAGGGAAAGCTTGCTGAGGAACAGTCTAAGCTTTGCTGACGGTTTTATACCCAGGGCGTTGGTTAGTGGAGATGATCCAGACCAGTGATTTCCAATCAATGTGCTGTGGCACACGGGGGTGTGCCATGAGAAGATCATAGGTGTGCCACGGAAAATTTTAAAGGTCATTATCAAATTACTTTCAAAAGAGGTTCAAAGTGCAATGAGAATGTTCTTTTGGTTTTTTACTTTTTTTTTTTTTTTTGATCAATATAATTTAAGTGGACTTCAGAAGTTTAACTATGGGTTCAAGTAAATTTTTTATAAAAGGTTGAAGAACTCAGATCTAGACCATGCTCTAAACCCAGAAGATCCATCTAGAAGGTTCTGCGTGGCCAGAGCGAGATGAATGCCTTCCGGGTATTGCTCTGTCACGTTTTTCTGCTTGGCCCCCTCTGTACATTTCAGCCAAGAGACCAACCACAAGATATGACTCATGGGTCCATCCAGCTCACCTGTTTGCGCACCACGGCCAAGAACTGGAAATATTTTCTATTCTTTTGAAGGCTTCTAAAAGTCTTAAATGTGAAACAGAGAATGTGTTTTAAAATAGCTGAATATGAATATATTCTGTAATCTTGACCTTTTCAGAGAGTTTGACTGTCCCTAGTCTAGAAAGACACTCTGTGTGTTTGTTTGATGTACCCATATGTAAAGAGTTATTCAACACAAACAGCAAATAATTTACATTGTCAAGGAAAATGGGGAAAGACTTTGAAATGGCCAGTAAATAGTCCTGTAGTTGTGTCTAACACATTAACCCAGGTAAGACAATCTGATTCTGTAGGATCTTGCAACTTGAAACATCTTTACACTATTTTACACATAACTGTATAATTTGTAGATAACCCATAGCAATATAAATGATTCTTTTCCACACACATTCGGGAGAATGTCATCTGGTAACAGTGCAATTTATTTCCTATTTTGAATCTACTAATGTTTATTTCAACATTCCTTGGTGAATGGTTCTGATGTTTAGATTCTCCATTCCACTAGCCATAATATCTTACCAGTTTTCATCATTAATTAATGGGTTAAATAAAATAGTTGACATGTGTTCTTTTTATGTTTGCATAAAATTATGAGTTTAACAATTTTTGTTGTTGTTGAGACAGAATCACCCTGGGTAGAGAGCCATGACATCACAGGTCACAGCAACCTCAAACTCTTGGGTTCAAGCGAATCTTCTGCCTCAGACTCCCTTGTAGCTAGGACTACAGGTGCCCAACATGATGCCTGGATAGTTTTTCTATTTTTAGCAGAGACAGGAGTTCATTCTTACTCAGGCTAGTCTCCAATTCATGAGCTCAACCCACTGACCTCAGTGTCCCAGAGTGTTAAGGATTACAGACATGAGCCACTGTACCTGGCCTTTACCAAATTTTAAATTACATTTAAAAATAACTAAATTATGTCATGTAGATATACTATTGTACTAATATGTATTATAAACATAATATGGATATTCTAACAGCAACAAATAAAAATGTGTTGGTAGTTTCTTTCCAAAACTTGGTGACATGTACACCCCACTTTTGATAACTAATACTTAATACACTTCAATTTTTTAGCCACCTTTAGAAAACTAAAAATATTTCATAACAAATAGTTCAAATTTTTGAATCCAAATTTCCTGAGTGTATAAATATGTTTTTTAATCTATTAAATCATATAAATTATTCCAATATGTGCTTATCTACATAGTCATAAGGACAGGTGGATTTTTTTTAAAGGACGGATAAAAACATGAATTCTAATGATGGAGCATGACAAATGTAACTGACTGTTGGCTGTGGAATCGGAGTTTCAAATGCGGTTTCACTTCTCCTCCTTAAAACATACACTTTGATTCTCCTCATGTTTTCACAAAGCTGGTTTTCAAATGTCTTTGCCATCATTTAAAATGCAGGCTTCATTCCAAAAGGAGCACTCAAATACTGCCACTGCACAAGTTCTCCTGTCTGATATCTGTCAGCTGCGCTGATGCCACGGAACCATGGAATGCTGTTGTTATTTCCAGAAGCAACAACAAATCCAAAGACCTGCATGCAGAGGTTCTTCTAGAAAAGTCTATTCAGCCAGTTTATGCTCTAAAAATAATTACTACACAGTGATAATCTTCCAATCTGTGCATGAAAATTCAAGTGAGCTGCTATACTGTTTTCAAGCTGTAAAAGATTGATGTGCCTGTGTCCTTAACACACTGGATGAAGCAAGACTGGATGGAGAATCACGTCATATGATAACTCGTGTGAGGAACAGTCTGTGTTGTTGGTTTAATAACACACAATTTAAAATTGAAAGCCATTTTCTTTAAAAATGTATTCCCTAGAACACTAAAAGTCAAAAAAAGCAAAGGAAAAGCCATGCGAAAATCCTTCCTTCTTGAATTAATACATTTATACAAATTTCATTGAACAGTAAGATTATTAAAACTGAAGATACTTTTAAAAATCTATTGTGGGGATTTATAAGAGTATCAGGTAGCTTTGTGTCTTCCATAAACATAGGGTAGATGTGATTCCATGTGAATGTCACATGGTAAGAGATCTCACATCTCTGTTAAAGACTCTCCTAGTGGTGTGTTGCCAGTAGTGTCCCTCACCACCCACTTGCACTGCCTCATTCATATATGGAACATTTATACACATATAGACATGGTACTCAGAGTACTTATCTACATGTGTGGTGTATGTGGTACTCAGGTGCTACCTATATACATTTATTTGGTAGTCATATATGGTACCTCAACAATATTTATGCATATGCTACTCATATATGACCCCTATATATATGGGATACTCATATATGGGGCCTACATACATATATATGTACATGGTACCCATGTGTTGTACCTATGTACACACACATATGTGGTCATCATATATGCCCTACAGACATGAATACGTAGTGTTCATATGGATATGTTCATACTAATTCATACATACTCACACATATACAGACAAGGTGCTTGTATATGATACTTACATGCATATGCATTAGTCCTCACTGAAGTGATCTTAAAGCTACCATGTGGTATTGTTATTATGATAAAATCTACATTATTCTCTGGACTTTGAAATGTTCTATACACAGCTATGATTCACTTGCCATTTGAGGACATCGAATCTTGACATTTTGAGATTCTGCAAGGATGTCGGTTGCACCAAGGATTTTGACCTGAAGTTGTTCCATAATAAGCAATTATCCCACTTTCAGCAGTGAGTCTGAACTAAGGAAGATGGTAAAGTCAGCAACACTACTCCCACCATCAGAATGATTTATACTTAAAGAACCTCAGTCTTCTACTCGATAAGCACACACGCCTATTTGATCAGACCTTCCAGAATCCTCCCGGTTCCCGAGTTCTCTCCCCAGTCCTAGGTCAAAGAACTCTGCAGGTCTCAAAGAGCCCAGGTCCCTCTCAGTGCTCCCTGGTGACAGATCATACCAATCAGTACGTGTGTCAGCTCCAAGCAGGCCCAAATCAATCCTCATTTTTCCAGACATACCTCATATTATGATAGCTAGAAAGGTGTCAAAATTAAACAAAATGAATTATTTCTTCATTTGTGTTCCCACTCCCCCTCATTCAGAGCAATCAGCATGCTTTATTAATAATAATTTATGTGTATCTTTCTTTAAAGATATTGGGGAGGGATAATGATTCATTAACCTTCTTGTTACCAGAATCTACAGCAGTGGCTGATAAAGAAAATAATATAAAAACATACTCAGTTTCTATTTATTGAATCAAATGGAAGGAGGTATTTTGATAATTGAACCATATTCCATAATTGAGGTAATTCTGTGCTTTTAGATATAGAAATTTCAAAAAAAATCTTCTCTTGGATATATCAGTTGTGTATTTATCTGAATCAAACACGCTATTAGAGATGATTTATGAATCTGTGTGAGAGACAGTTCTGATCAACGGCTGTAACATTTAACTTCAGACATTTGAGCTGGCAAGTTGGGAAACACTAATACAATTTAATCTTGCATTGGCAACAAATCCCTAGAATCACAAAATAATAAAGTGATATGGAATTCAATTTTTCTGACTCTTTAGCTTCTAGAGCTCATATGAGTATAAATGGCTTATGTAACTAAAAAATATGAACTTATAAAATTTACTTTATCAAACTGTTACCAAACAGTTTGTGCTAAAACGCTATATATACTTTAATGGAAAAAAGTAGACAGATGATGTCTGTATCATGCAGCATATTGACATTCAACCATGCAAATTGCAACTATAAGTAATAGTTATAAGCACATTGAAGAATATGTACGCTCTTTATCAAAAATAAATCCATTTATAGCATTAACTACGCCTACCAACTTGAGGATAAAACACATCTGAATCAATTTCCTCAAATCAGATTTTGAATTTATTCCCAATTTTAACAAATGCCATTGCCTATAAAATCTATTTGGAAAAAAAAAACTGGTGAATGTAATTGACTCAAAAATAATTATTCTGAGGCTAAATAAAAAAGAAGCAGAAAACAATGTGCCTTAGTTGAATTTGAATGTTTGTATCAATACTTACCATCGCTGCAAACCAATTCTTATTGTACAGCTGCTCAATAATCGTAATAGAAAAATACGATTATTGAAAATAAGATCAATAGCTTGGAAAACGCTGAGACAGAGCCATAACAGGCACCAAGAGGGACAAGGTCCCTTTCTTCCTTTTTTTTTTTTTCTTCTTCTTTTTGGGAACATCGAAACTGTCTGAAGGTTTGTTACAGTGTAAGATTTTCAGCCAGAATTGGACACGCTTTGTTTCAGATTCATCAACAGCATTATTTGGCATCACAGTGGAACAAAGGGCAAGCTCTGTCAGGTACCAGACAGCACAAAAGGGAACACTCCCATCTGGAGGTGTGGAGAGAGGAGGCGGCATCCTGGCGTGGGGAGGGGCACCCCACTCAGAGGACACGTGCTCCAGGGAGCAGCCTTACCTGGTCTTGCTCCTGCAGATCAGTTTGGGCCCTCTTGAAATCACAGTCTGGAGAGTCTGCGCTCACTCTGTTTTTGCCATCCAGGAGCTCTTCCATTTCTTTCACCTGAGTCCTGAGCCTTCTATTTTCTCTCTCCAGACCTTGCTTTTCTGTTTCAAGTATTTCCCTCTTGTCCCACTCCAAGGCATTTTCAGCCTGCAATCTCTCTAGCTAAAGTCATAAAATACAAAAAAGAAAACAAACAAAGCAACAACAAAAAAACAGGTTATAGCAACTGGAATTGCCAAAAGGTAAAACAGCCAGCAAAAAGAAGCCCCATTAAGAAAGATTAATGGATATTTCCATTTATATAATTTTAAAAAGAAACTTGTATTTATTTATGCTACATAAATAAAGTGTTTCACTTGGTTCATGTGACTATGCCCATAACCATATGGGTTATATTAGTGAAATAAATGTGGAAATGTAAAACCACTGATTTTTTGGTACTAATCTCCACTCTCAACTAATAAATGTGTATCAATTGAAAAAACACAAAATCATTTCTAAGGCAACATTGATTCACTTATTCACTCACTCGTTGATTTATCTGGAGAAAAAATAAACTACATTCATATATTTCTTTGTCTTTCAAGTTCCAAGTCCTATGCACTATGCTGCATTATGAGTCGAGACAGGAGAATGGACAAGACTATTGGCCATTCTGTGATCTCCATACTATAAAATAAAGTCAAACACACACAGGGAGGGGCCAGTTTAATTTTTAGGGAACAGAGGTTGGTAAATCATGTTCCAAAGCCAAACCTACCCTGTTTGATTATTTCCTACAATAAATGGTTTTCACTTTTTAATTGTTAGAAAAAATCAAAGATAGAATACTCTTTTGGACTCATTAACATTATATGAAATTCAAATTCGAATACCACCCATAAAGCTGTGTTTAGCACAGCCACACTCACTGTTCACACAGTGTCTGAGACTGCTTTCCCATCCAGTGGCTGAGTTGAGCTACTGAGATAGAGAATATATGGCTGGCAAAGCCTAAAATATCTCCTACCTGCCCCTTACAAGCAGAGTTTGCTGACCTCTGCCCTTGTCCTATCGTTCTTATCCTGGGCTGTATGTTAGAATCACTCGGGGAGATATAATTACCAGTGATCAGAAACATTCTCTAGAAGTTTTGATTTACTTGACTTAGGATAATTTCAATGTCTTTATGGGCAATTTTACCTTTAAAAAAAAAAATTAGTACTTAAACAGGCAAAATCAAATGTATTTTAGTTCTGCAGTTTTATTTTTATTTTTATTTTTTAAACTGAGACAGAGTCTCACTCTGTTCCCCCACTCCTGGGTAGAATGCCATGGCATCATAGCTCACAACAACCTCAAACTCCTGGGCTCAAAGAATCTCCCTGCCTCAGCCTCGAGTAGCTGAGATAAAAGATTCCTGCCAGGACACCTGACTAGTTTTTCTATTTTTACTAGACTTTGCTGAGGCTGGTCCCAAACTCCTGAGCTCAAGCAATCCACCAGCCCTTGGGATCTTGTTCTGGCTCCGGCTGGTCTAGAACTCCTGAGCTCAAGCAGTCCTCCTGTCTTGGCCTCCCAGAGTGCTAGGATTATAAGCGTTAACCATGGAGCCAGGCCCTGAGCTATGAATTCTAATTCTGACTTTACCATTATTTCACTGGATAAAATTAGTCAAGTAACTTCATCTTCTTATAAATGTGGACAATTTATTCTCTGATCTAATAGAGTTAGTGAGAAGCGTAATCAAATTAACTGAAAAGTACTTAGCACAATAATGTACTACTAAGAGGAAAAATATTGAGGTTCTATAATTTCAGAAAAAAATTATATATTTATTTTTGTCATTTACTTGGGCATGGGTGTATATATATAAAATACGTATGCACATACACATATATATGTATATATCACACACACATAAATGTGACTTATTGCATAGATCTATATAGTGAAGCAAGTTTTCACAATAGAAAAACTACTAGAATGTAGTCCTGTTTCCATGGGTTATTCTTTGGCTAATTCTGAACAAGATACTTTTATGTTGCTGAGTTTTCTTAATAGTGAAAGTAGCATAAGAACGCCAACTCCACTAAGTCTGTGGTATTGTAAGAATCAAATGAGATTAACTATAAAAAATGTTTTGTAAACTATATAATTAAAATGCGAGACATTTAAGAGCTTAAGGATACAAATTGTAAATTACTTGTTTTTACATTATTGGACTTAAAAGGCTTGATCGCAATGTATTTTATAGTATTACACTGTTACAAAGTATGTTTCTTTGACATTCTGGGCTCTAAAAATACCAAACATAGTCAACATTAAAATGCTGGACTTCAATACTATCTTTTGAAAGGAATTTTGATATAAAAGTCTAAAAACTGCTTTTTCATATCCTTATAATTGTACATTATTGTAGAAAATGTTCTGTTCCCAAATCTAAGCGGTGTTCTGGCTTCTAAAATGCAGGAAACTAAAATTACATTCTTGGCACTCAATTTCATTTACCAATTATACATAATAAACTAAGGTTTTAAATATTCGATGATGTAGTTTGACATTTGGGGTGCCAGTTTGGGGATATGAGGTGAAAATACTATTTCACAATTCAATTTAGAATATTACATTACTTTTATTCTCAAGATTAATGCTTAAAATTTCTATCATTGTATCACTTATCAGAATGAAAATATAAAGCTGCAACAAAAGTCAGTGATAAAAAATTAATTTTAGGAGAGTAAATGTATTTTGGACAAAGACAAATATCGTAGTATGTCAAGGCTTTATGAAGTTGTAGGACTTAAAATAAATTGATAAAATTAAATAAATTGAATACCTAATGACAGATAACAGATAGTGCTAAATTTTAAATAGGTACTTACACTTAGCTGATATAAATGAATAAATGCTAAATCTTAAAAATTTTAACACAATGATTTAACAGTAGTAAATTAACCTTAAATAATAGCATCTAATTTTTTACCATTTGATGATTTATTAATACATACAAATTATTTCTATGTGTATGATTCACTTCAAAAAAACAGAAGTCATAAAAATGGAAACTTCTTGAAAACTGTAAGTAGTTTCATTTTAGTTGCCATTTTTCAAAATCATTTTTTATCAGATCACTCTTCTCCAAGAATCATATGAAAATTCGCTACTTTAAAATGCACTCAATCGAATGCAAGTTAAAATGATAAAAGAAAAATCATGTACTATTTTAAGCTACACCCATTTGAAAAGAGGATTTTCAGTAAAACGGCCTACAGCTGAGTTCCAGTCCTGTTATCCTAATTGCTTCCAGTTTAATAACATGAGGAAATGCCTATAACCTAGTCCTCTGAGGGAGATATCAAATTACTTAGGGAAAATATTTATGAAATTTCCACATTCAACACATGATTTCTTACATCGTAACTGTGTTTTCTACAGAAAAGAACCATGCCTAAAGCCAATTCTAATACCGGCAGATCAGAACACTATATTAATTTTTCATTAAGTTTTTTTAAGATAAGAATCATTTTGTAAATGGCCTGGATCAACAGAGAGAAATCCTAAGAGAATTGTACTATCTGCCCTTCTTCAGGCCAGTGAAGAACCACCTAAAACCAATGCAGAAGGTCCAGTAATAGATTTGCAAACATTCAGATTTTTCATTTTGGAAGAGTCAGCCATGAAACCTCATTACACATATTGTGATTCTGGAGGGAAGGGGAAACGGCAGGAAGCTCCCAGCACTGGGAAGGGACTATTGTCCTTACTCTCCTGAGAACTTAATGTATTCCTGCTAAAGAGCTGTATGAGTGATTTCCTATCCTCATGATAATTCAGCAAGTTTAGATGTGCTGTTCTTGAGGGAACTGGGACTCAAGGCGTAGGAGAAACTCTCCAAGTGATCAAGGGTCCAGACCACGATTCGCTGAAAGTTCCTCCCTGATCCCTTTCCTGACCTCTCCCACCACACATGGTGCTAACAGATAGTGCTCTGGGCTTGCACACCTGCTTGCAATAGTAACTACTACATTCCGAATACCCGTTTGCAATGAACTCTAGCAAAAGTTTTGCTATGTTTCTGTTTGGTTTTACATATTTTGGAGGGTTTTTCATTCCCCCTCTTTATTCTGTTTCTGTATCAGCAAATTAATTCAGAAGAGAGGCAATTTCAGCAGAATCACATTCAACAGTCTGGCAACTCAAATGTAAATTAACTCATATTATTCATGTCCTCCCTGGATCTTTTAACCATGTCTTAGAATCGCAAAGAAGAATTAGAGGAACTCCCTTCCTTCCTCTCTGAAAAAGGAATGTCTATATTCAATCGTCTGTAGGTAAAGATAGCCCAGGGATAACTCAGTCCCTCCTTGGCCAACAGTCAACAGCACAATGAAGATTTTAGCAATGTATGATGTCACATACACATTCTTTTAATTTTTTTTAAATCATTTGTGAATTTCTAAGAGCAAAAAAATTGCTTTACTGGCTTTAAAAAATTGTGTGCTGAAGATAAATCTCAGGGAGGATTCAAAACGTGTATCTCTGAAAACAAATCAAAAGCAGTCTAAGAATTTCTTTTTAAATATGTCTTGGTCTGAATCAGGCAGTGTATATTAGAATGATAAAAGAAAACGCACTTGGAAAACCTTTCATTTCTGCTGGAGAAAACTTATAGGCATCCCTCAGATAAAGGTGGGTATTTTGGACCTGTGATTTTGTAATAGCCAGGCGCTGTCTCAAAAAATCTTAATGGTGTTACAAAATTAATACCCAAATATTTTCTTCATTTTAATATAGAAGTCAATAATCTGTTAAGATTAAAAATGTAAATAAACATGCTGCTTTTATCCCACAAATATAAGAATTGTTTTTTGTATGTTGCAATACAAGAAGAGAAAGGCCTCGAGCTAAAATGAAAACAGTAAGAAAGATGCTTTTTTGCAGGTCTCCTGCCAAATGTTGACATGCTACAGTGGGTTTCTTATAAACTCAGGAAAGTGTGAAACTTCACAGAATTTGAGAAGTGAGACACAATAGAGCTCATAAAATGTGGCTCTTGTTCCAGTGACAGCAGAATCAGAGGTTTAGCGGAGGTGTCTATAATTGGACTTAATTTTACACCCTCAAATGTGCTCTATTACCAAGAAGAAACAGGCAAACACAAAACACTCAACAACATCTACACTAGCAAGATGAATACAGAACAGGAAAGTTGTAATTAACCAAAAAGAGTAAATACTCTGCTTCCCAAATCTCCCCTAAAAGTAATTTAAAAAATAAATAAACTCTCTTGGCACCAGAATTGCCCACCAGGCCTTCTCAGAGATTTTCATTGCTCTCATTATCAAAAAAACATGAAACCTGCTGGCACTGCCTAAAGTGCCAGAGTTCCCAGACGGGTCTTCTCAGAGATTTTGGCACCAGAGTGGCCAGACAGGTCTTGTCAGAGACATTTCTTGTTCTCTATTAAAAATAACAACAATAATAATAAAATAACATGCTGACACTGCCCACAGCATGGTTTTCTGCTCTAATGAATCTGTCTTGTGTCAACATACATATTTATTTCTCTAAGGAATTAACAACCATTTAACTAACAAGTTATATTGTCTAATTGTATGAACTTGATGGTTAATACAATAAAGACAGCCTAGTGATAACTCAGTCCCTCTTTGGCCGAAAGACACCGGCACAGTGAATGATTTTAGTAATGAGTAATGTCACATATACATTCTTATAATGTATTCTTTAATTCAATTAATTCTTTTCATTCCTTTTAATACAGAGTCAGTACTTTTTACTGGCTTGTTGTTAAGTTACAATGACAAGTGCGTTGATTGATCGACTACTTCTGTGTGTGTGACTCTGATTCTGGCTCGTTATTTTTTTGAACTCCTTTTCATTTCCCCAATACTACTCTGATTTACACACACACAAACACACACACACAGGGTCCCATAAAATGTATATATATTTTAAGAAAGAAAAAAACTGTGTCAAAATTGTAGTACTGAATATATACCAGTAACAAATGATGAATACAAGCCACATTTGACTTCCGCAATTACAAGAGGTGCTCGAAGTGGACACCATCAGCATCCAGACACTTCTGACTACTGGGGAATGACCACTGAGCAACGTGGACCACAGTGTCCACTTACATCTCTGTGCATGACATTTCAATTTCTTCCCAAAGTATCACTAGGGTAGCCGGAGTTCCATCATTCTCCACATCATGTAAGGTCTCCCATAGGTAGAAGTTAAGGGGTGTCAGGTCAGGAGAACATGAAGGAAACTCGACCACGTCTCTTTGTTCTATCTGTTGTCCTGGCGAATTCTCACAGAGATAAGCTGTCAGATCTCGGTGCATGTACAACTTTGAAACGAAAACATTCCATTTTGCTGTTTTAAGAATGCTTCACTGGGTGGTGCCTGTGGCTCAAAGGAGTAGGGCACCGGCCCCATATGCCGGAGGTGGTGTGTTCAAACCCAGCCCCAGCCATAACTGTAAAGAATGCTTCGTGTGCTTGTCCTGCTAACTCCTATCTTCTGGTAGAATCTGCAGCCAGTATGAGTCAATGCCACAGTAGAAGAGGCAGGACTTGTTGCTGTGGGAGACCTCCTGGTCCCTCCCTTGGTTGGACCCGTCACACACAGCACCAATCGTCTCCCACAAATCATGGAAGTGTGTGGTTGTTGGTGTGTGGGAAGTTCTCTGGCAGAGTCAGCCCTCCATTGCCTTTGTGCTTCCACAGTGCTCTCGAGTTTCCAATACCACGTCCAGTTATGCTTGTGTCCCTCCATCCACAGCTCTGCGTCTGCCAGTTTCTCCCACCTGCCTTTTGCATGGTGACTAATATTGCATTGGACTGACAGCATCTTGTTCAACTTCAAAAACTAAGACGTAAATAAGACCTATTCACTGTGTATACATTTTGGCACCCCAGCACACACATACATATATTTTTTGCTGGTGCATACATAGGTAATTGCTCTTATATCTAGCAATATCTTTAAACTCTTATGAATTATTACAAATTACATTTTGTAGATTAATTTGCATTTTTAAATGGATAATTATCTCATCTTTGATACTTGAAATTTTGTTTCTTTCTACCTCTTACAATTTTATTTATTTGTTTTCTTTTTTAAACTGGGACCCAAAGTACAATGGTAAAAAGTGATAGCTCATTTTTAATCATCATTCAATAAAACATTTGCTCTGAAGTCTTCTCCATCAGATTTTAACAGTCCATTTTGATTCTTAGTATGCTAAAGTGTTTTTCCCTATAACCATGAATTGCGTTTAAGCAAACGCTTTTTAAACAAAATTTGAGATAATCACATAATTGATTTTTGCTCTTAGCGTGCATAGTGTGGTGATTTACATAATGGATGTTCCAAGGCTACAACACGCCTTCTGTTGCAGTGACAAAGCAACTTTTAAAAAATTTACTAGATTTAGATGAATGTTCCTTGTATTTGATTAATTATTTTGCCACTAAATTTATCTGTGAGATTGACTGTCATTCTCCCTTCCCTGTATATGG
The DNA here is from genome assembly GCF_000181295.1 of Otolemur garnettii. Classification (NCBI taxonomy): domain Eukaryota; kingdom Metazoa; phylum Chordata; class Mammalia; order Primates; family Galagidae; genus Otolemur; species Otolemur garnettii. Next base: position 8,513,110 of record NW_003852422.1, read on the forward strand.
TGTCCTTTGCATGTAGCATTGGAGAAAGTTGGAAAGTTTTTCTAATCTTCTTTAGAAAAATGTCCTATAAAATTGGAATTATCTACCCTAAGTGGTATAGCTTAATCATAAACCATTCTGACCCTGAAGTTTTATTGTAAGAAAATTTTTCATTTATTATTTTTTAATGTAATTTATTGACTGTTATAAATCCATTCAGGCTTTCTATTTATTTGTACCAGGCTCACATGAGGTAAGTTATATTTTTCTGGTCAGTAATTCAGTTTGTGGATTTATTTATTTATTTATGTTTGTTAACATGTCATCGGGGTGTTTTCTTATCTTTTAAAATCTCCATTTTATCTAAAGTCAAATTTCCTTTACTAATAGTATATTATAGTTATAGCTTCTTCACTAATTTTGTCTACATTTCATCTTAATTTTTTTCAAAGAAGAAACTTCTATCTTTTCAAAAATAGTCTATGAAGCATTTTTTTTTGTATTTTGTTAATGATCAATATTGCCATACCTACAGCTCTTTTGAATTTTTATTGTTACCCCTTTTACTGACATACTAAGTAGAATGTTAACTTATTTTTTTTGTTATTTTTATTTTTCTTGGTCTTCCAAGAAGCTATTATACAATGAGATTAAAAATGCAGTGGATGTATTGGGAGGAATGCCCATGGGAGAAAATAGGGAGGCAGCCAGGAGAGGCAGGGGGCCGACAAACTGATGCAGAATTGGTGTGGAGTGAGAGAAAAACAAGGCAGAAAGGGAGGAGGAGGTGAAGCCTCTGAGGCTTCCCTGCATTCTAAGCACAGACAGAGAAGGCCCTTGAGGAGTTGCTGAGTCAAAATCAGTAGCCAGAGGAACACAGCATCTCCCAGTAACAAGGAAGCCTCTGTTAGGCTGGGCATGGCCTCTGGAAAGCAGGGACTCATCTCCTGGATTTTAGAAGACAGCAACTGGGATTCTGGGCAAACTCTCTGTAATTGAGACATAAGAGGCACATCTCATAGCAGACACACCCGCTTCCTAATATATGCATTGGTGTTATAAATAAATATTCTTGAGATTTGCTGCATCCCTCAAGATTTCAGTGTTTTTATCTTTCAGGCTTAAGTTGCATTAAATTTCTATCTTTGAACTATGAGTTATTTAGACGTCCGTTTGTTAGTATCCAAATAAATCAGTTTCTTAAAGTAGCATTTTTGTAATCAAGGCAAAAACTAAATGGCTGTCTCTGGTTAAAAACAAGAAAAGCATCCTCAGGAAATTACATAGGCTTAGAACATGACCACTGCCTGAATCTCAACCCCTCAACACAACCTCGAAAGACCAAAAGTGAGAATAAATAAAATCACTGGGAGCTCATACTTACAAATGTTAATAAAAAGACGTAGTCTGGTACAAAACCTCGTATGTAAAAGGGATGATAAATAAGTGAGAAGCTTTCACTTATCAGAGCTTATCAGCACTTACCAGAGCTTTTTCTGGGGACCATGTGGAAGCAGAATCAGAGGGGAATTGTGCAAAAAAGGAATTACAAAGTAGGGCGGACTCCCAGCAAGAAAATCAGTGTCACCCTGAAACACTGCAAACAGACTGCAGACCCGGAGAGCCCCAGCACGAGCTACTGTCAGATATGTAATAAAGGGACTCAGAAAGTTCAAAGGATAATGGTTTCAGTCTTGCATGGGGTGGGGGGCGGGTACCTCTCATGGGTGGCATGGAGTCCCTGGGAAGGGAGTGATGTCATTTGGATAGTTCCTGAAAAAGGAAAATGGTGAAGCAAGAAAGCAAGAAACTGCTATTAAGGGCTCCATTAAAGAATTACAATGCAGATTAATTGCATTCTCCTACCCAAAAGCTTTAATTAAAAGAAAAAATGTCCTTTTACTATATCAGAAAAGAGGGCACTACAGAACTAAGAAATTAAATATACAACTTACAGTTTTCATAATTCTACCTTCTCCCACAGAATCCACCTGTTATCACTTATTCATACTAGTCCAGGAAAACCTTACCCAGTTGTTACAGAGTGAATAGTATCCCCCTCCCCAAATTCATATTTAGAAGCCGTAACCCAAGTGTGACAGTATTTGAGATAGGGCCTGAATGTTTAAAACATTTATTTATAGTGAAATAATGGGAGAAGTTCTAACAGACTAAAAGATGATTAACCAGATAAAACACCTGGTCTATTAATAAAACTAGACTGGATGTTGGCTGAAAACAATAACTATAAAAGATATTCTTGGAAAAAAAAGAATTTGAATGTGAACTAGATATTGATATTAATAAGTCATTAATTTCTTCAGTTTGATTATTGTAGTAATGTAGGAAAAAATGTCCTTATTCTAGGCAGATGCATGCTAAGCCTTTAAGAGAGATGTCATGATGGATGCAACTGGGTTCAAATAGTATAGGAATTAATCTTAAAAGATAAAAGACAATGTTAAGTTATTGCGTTTATAGTAGATATTTTTCAAGAAAATATATCAGGAAAAGAAAGATATTGCAATAGTTTCTCATGTGGGAAATAGTATCATACAGAGATAGAGAGAGAAATAATCAGAAAATGAATGGAGAAAGGAAGAAGGAATAAATAAGTATAAAGAGGACAGCGACTTCTTAGAGAACAATGGTGACAGTGCGCCATGAATAAAAGTGTACCAATTGCCTAAAAAAATTGCCTCTAAGTACTAAATAAATAAAAAGTAAGCCCATTGATCATAATACAAATATTAGTGCATGTGTTGAGTGTGAAGATATGAAAGACACAATTTTGTCTGGAGAAACCAGAGTATACAATTTTTTTAAAATAACGAAACAGATGAACTTGGTTGACTCCAGCAAAAAAAAAAAATAGAAAGAAAGAAATTTATTTTTATTTTCTTGAAATAATTGAAACAAGAAAGATACATTAATACTTGTCCTAAGAAACAGATCTTCTGAATGTAGTTCTTTTACTTTAATACCATAAAGGTAAAATGGGAATTAGGACCCCACTACCTGCGGTAAGGGCATAGAAACTCTGTGCATAGGCCCACTGTGCTAGGCTGGGTGTTGACAGGTCCACTGTGCTTGAGCTGGGTGTTGACAGGTCCACTGTGCTAGGCTGGGTTTTGACAGGTCCACTGTGCTGGGCTGGGTGTTGACAGGTCCACTGTGCTGAGCTGGGT
>NW_003852422.1:8517120-8597208 GCF_000181295.1 Otolemur garnettii
GCTGGGTGTTGACAGGTCCACTGTGCTAGGCTGGGTCTTGACACGTCTACTGTGCTATGCTCAGTGACAGGTCCACTGTGCTAGGCTGGGTATTGCCAGGTCCACTGTGCTAGGCTGGGTGTTGACAGGTTCACTGTGCTGAGATGGGTTTCGACAGGTCCACTGTGCTATGGTTGGTGACAGGTCCACTGTGCTAAGCTGTGGCCTGAGAAGAACATAGTGGGACCCTGGAGCCCAGGAAGACCGTATTTGAACAAAAATGCACCTGAGCACCTGAAGCAACCTCCCACTTCAGTGGGACTGCAGGAGCAAGTGCCACCCTGAAGGACCACATGAGCAGAGTGTGCACAGTCTTCAGAAACACTACAGGAACAGGAATAGTGAGTGATGGCGGCCAATTGTGGACGTAACTGCATGGTAGCCCAGTCTCAGCCTCTCTTTCTGGATATAATATCCTAGTGGACCTCAAAGGACGTGATGGTCTTCAGAACATCTCACTGGTTCTTCACATAATGCCTAATTAAACATTATGCTAATTAGAGTTGATTAACAGGAAGTGGTAAATGCTCTGTATTCCCTAATAAGTCATAGATGTGTCAGAGAGCAGGAAATTTTCCATACACAGATAAAGGATTCTAATGCTCTGGTGAAATTTTTAGAGACCTGGTTTTCTGGTGCATGTAGGATAATCACCTCTGAAGTAGGGACAAGTTACCGCAGTAAGGGGGAAGGCAGAGTACTTAGCCTTGCTTTGGAGGCTGGTTGTACATACACCACTTGGAAACAATTTTATGACTCCTTTATGGGGTGCCTTGAAAGGATGACTTTTTTTTAGTGGGGTGCAGAGCAAAATATGGATCTGGCAGCATTTTTAAACTGAAGGACAGGCTGTCCTGCCACTCAAAGCAAGAAAATCCAGCAGTCCTGGATGTCGTGATGAATGGGAAGCATGTGAGACTCAAACTCCAGTAGAAAAGTCACAGGACAGACCCTGGTGTCCTTCAACAAGAACAGATGTGGAGGTGAGCTGCCTTTTATTTATTTGCAAACCATCTTCTCATATGCTAAAGCCAGCTCCTGCTGCAGAATGAGCCCCTGACCAGGGATACTAAGTGACTGTGTGCAAGAAACTATCAATTATGATCTGAGTATTAAACATCCATTGAGCCCTAAAACTGGACAGAGTTAGCAACAATTCCACATGTAATGAACAGGTTATATTCAGTATGAGGCCCCAAAGGTCCAGAAAACACCACTGAGTAACACAGATACATAGCCCAGAGCCCCCAGTTACATTCAACAGCAGGTGTCCTCAAAATATGGCCCATGGGCCACATGCAGCCCGCCTAGGACATTTATCCAGCCCACCAGGTGTTTTTGCTACCTCTGCCTATCCTGCTTAGCAGCCGACTCTTCCCAGGGCCCACAGTCCGGCCCTCCAATGGTCTGAGGGACGGTGAACTGGCCCCCTATTTAAAAGTTTGAGGACCCCTGCCTTACAGTGTGTGGACATCCCTTTTCTCAGCTCACGCCTATCACCTACTAGGTAGTATCTTTCACTGAGCTAATGTAAAGGGACAAGGCCTAACTCAGGTGTGACCCGCGAGCAGGTCGTCTCGCTATGTTGTCATAGACTGAAAATGGTGGCCCTGAAGGACAGAGGTGGGGAGAAATCTTCCCACTGTTAGGGAAGTACCCTGGCCATCGGTGGTGAGTGAGGAGAAAGCAGCCTGAGATGAGGACAGATGCAAAACACTGGGCAGAGCTGAATCATTTCAACCTTGACAGAGCAAAATCAAGAGGCTAAAGACAAAGTGATCTGTGCAAGAAGTACAGGGATGTGAGGTGGGTAAGGACGTTAAAAGTGTGGTCTGTGACTTTCACGTGGCAGTCGTGGAAGATCTCCCTCTGCTCAGAAGCACTCAGCATGCGGACAGACAGGATAGGCATATAGTGCCTAGAAGCCATTTCTGTTCTTCCAGTCCAGTGTCTGAGTCAATAGAGCTGTCCCAGATCAGAGCTGGAGGCCGTGCTTGGGTTGAATGGTGTGGACCTCCACTCAGCAATGCCCGTCTAGCTACTCTTCTGCTGAACGCTGGGCACCTGCGTGTCAGACCAGTGCATTTGGTGACAGGCTGAATTCATCACAGCCTTCTTTCAGGAAACAGCAGTTAGATTTCACCAGAATTTAAGGATACTCTGAGTCTAAGTCTGTCTTCTCTTTCCTTGTCTCTGCCACTGCCACAATCTACTGATTATAGAGTGTTTTGTCAACATAGATTCCTGCGAAACACAAATCCTAAAATCTAGGACGCATTTGAAAGCAAAGGGGGTGAAATAATGGGTGTATTACCAAGGGATGCTCCAGTTTCCCAATTTGTCGCATCACTTATGAGCAGATAGCTGGGTAACATGAGAATGATTTGTTAAAGAACACCTAAGGTTTTCTAATTGGTGGAGACACTCAATGGAGGTAGGATTCTGTCCCTCAAGTTATATTATATCTATGAGACCAACAGCCACTGAACAGGGCCGTGTCCCAGGGCACTGACCATGTATGTCCAGGAGCCAATGCATTAAATAAGATGAACGCTTTTCACCATCATTCCAATGTCCTGCTTGAAGAATTCTGTTTTTACCCTGGTATGGATAGATTATATTCTCAATAAAACATACCTTTTCCACTGTAAATTATAATTAATTACATGAAGATTTTGATTTGTTCAAGGTTTTTGTTCATTTGGTAAGTTTAGAAGTTTAGACTCCTGGACACAAATATTGTTTTGGTTTTGGAAGTGACATTAAAGGTGCCTGGAAGCACGGTTTTACATCTGTAGTGTAAGTTTTCTCTTCTAAGAGAGAAAAAATACCTCAGATATGAGTCAGTTAAAAGGATCGATTGCTCAAATATGTCAGGGAGCCAAAGTCCAGCACGAACATTTGTCCAAATTCAGAAACAAATGTCAATGCCTATGGATCGATTACACAAGAATCTTCAACTTCTCTGACCTTTTTACTGAAAAGTTCTTAGACATTTATGGCAGAGGAAAGAATTTCCCAAGTGATTTGATAAAGGTCAAAGTATACACTTGAGTGTCATTTGAAATTTAGTTTCCAATGATTATTTATGACCAGAATTCAAAAACATTTGTAAGGAAAATTTTACGTGGCTCCTGTCTAGAACCAGGCAAATGTCCCGTGAGTTATCAAATAGGCTTGTTTTTATCCTCACTCTCCACCTCACTGCTCCACTCCCCAACCTACTCACCTCCGCAGAGTAAAACAGATGGGAGAACATCTAAGGTTTTCAAATTGGTGGAGCCACTCAGTGGACTGTCCCCTTTCATAGTGGAGGTTTTAATGAACACTGCATTAAACTCAGATGCAGCAGGAGGTCAGGACGTGTGACTCTGAGAACAAGAGGAAATGTAGAACAAGAATAGAAAACTTGTAGAACCTAAAGGTTTTTAATACCCAGTGGTCAGGAGTGTGTGATAATCTTTATAAAATCATGGATACCACTACCACTAGTAATGATAATAATAATAAGAAGAAAGGCATGAACTTCAAATGTCAGGAAAATGACTAATAATCTTGTGAGGAGACGATTAAAGGAGTATAAAGCCAGTTTGCTGGAGTCTATTTGAAATGAGTGAATTTCAAGTTATATACAAGAAATAAATTCCTGTGTCAACAAGAATGAAAGTTGAGAGTGGGAGGTAGAGAATTCCTTTGACCAATGTCAATATGGTTTCTATGTGATGACAGGATTTAAATATCATTCTTTTGAGATATATTATTAGCTACCTGAAATCCTATCTAGAACCATAATTTTATGGTAAAATATAAGTGTATTCACTTTATTTGAAGAACAAGTGAGCATTGAGCCCGTAAGATAATTCAATTATCCCTAAAATATATTGAGGCTATTTTAAAGCCTTTAGATTGCTACTCAAATTTCAACAGCAGCTTTTCTCCCATCTTTAAGTTAATATGGATAATACATTCACAATTACTTTCTTTTTGTTGTTAACATCAAAATAATTTATTTACAAAATAAATAGGTGGCTCTTTGCTGAAAATGCTGTTTGTATGTAATTTCTAGAATCATTACCTTTTTAAACATGTGAACACCAATCATCCCTAGACCACTGATGAACATAAGATGTGGTATTATTTATGCTATTATAGATCATTTTATAAATTGTAATATGTAGTGCTTATTGGGACTATTTAATAGGCCAAAATATTTACCTGAATTATTTCATTTGCTCTTCCCTAGAGGAGTAAGTAAGGCAAGTCTGATGATTCAAGTCTTCCGACAAGGGAACAGATGGTTAAGTTTCAACTCAATTGCTTATTGACTCAATAACTTGACTTATAACAAGTCTCTACAGATACATGTATATCCACTTTACTATTTCATCTGCTAACAATACTATTAGTTGGAAGATACTGATAAAGGCAACAGCAATGACTTTGTACAGCTATAGCAATGCAAATTTGGCAAATAGATATTGATGGCATTGAAATAATGTATATAAGAGACTTAGAATTTTTCCTATAATAGCAGGCAAATAATCTTCCTATATTTTTCTTTGTTAATAATAGAGTAACAGACTGGGTGCCATGGATTATGCCTATAATCTTAGCACTTTGGGAAGCTGACGCGAGTGGATTGCTACAGCTCAGGAGTTCAAGACCAAGCAAGAGCAAGACTGTCTCTACTAAAAAAAAATAAAAAAATAAAAATAAATAGAAAAACTAGCCAGGAATTGTAGAAGATGCCTGTAGTCCCAGCTACCTGGGAGGCTGAGGCTTGAACCTAAGCATTTGAGGTTGCTATGAGCCATGGATGTCACAGCACTCCACCCAGACCAACAGAGTGCGACTCTGTCTGAAAAAATATGTACATATATGGGTGGCGCCTGTGGCTCAAAGGAGTAGGGCACCGGTCCCATATCCCGGAGGTGGTGGGTTCAAACCCAGCCCCAGCCAAAAACAGCCAAAAAAAAAAAAAAGTACATATAATAGAGTAAGTTGGTTTTAGGAAAGTTGTGTTAAAGCTAATATATTAATCCACAACACGCAAATCAGAATAACATTTTTTGGGATCAATTTAATGATCTATTTCAAAGGTCACAAAAATATCCATAGGCTTACATATATATTCTCATTTTCATTCAGAGACTCATTCCAAAGACCTAATGTCAAATGTTAGATGCTAAACATGCATAATTTTTCAAGACACTTATGGTAATGAAGGCCAAGAAACAGCCTAGTTGTCCGACAACAGTAAAGTTGATGGGATATGATGCCATTTAAAAAATTATTGCAGACGAAATTATACAGAACATTAAAAATTATATCAGTGCTGAGCAGCATGACAAGCTTAGGAAATGTACAATCTGCTTTCAAGTCCCAGCTTCCCCACAGACCAGCTCCATGGCATTTAACAAGTTACCAAATACCTCTTGTGTGAGTTTCCTGGTTAAGTAATTTAAAATTTATATGTGGAATTTTTATTTTCCTCTAAAGGTTATGACTATAACTGAATCACTGAAAATTTATTGTGTTGCCACTCTATTTCCAATGGAAAGTGTTAAAAGATTACCTGCTTAAGGTTATATATAATTTAGTTAGTTTACAAACCACCAGTTAAGACACTGCGTTAAGTTTGTTCTCTGATGAATGGAGAAGTAAATAACAAAAGTATAAAGGGAGAGAAAGATAAGCAAAGGTTCTTTCTGAGCTACCCTGCAAGCACCTACTTCCAAGTCAGGAGTCAGAACTCCACATTAGGCACCATGAGCCACGCTATTTTAAGTATTTGTTTGCAACTCTTTTTTTTTTTTTTTTAACATGAAATAAGATTTCTTAAAAGATAAGTCTAAACAATACAGACCTTTCAAATACTGAGCTCTGTATCAGTGAACACTTCTGAATACTTTCTAATGTCTAAAATAAGTCTTGGATAAATTAGATTAGATGATAATTTCTGTAGGGTCTTTGTAGTTCTAGCCTGTTCTCTTACAAGATGCCTATTATAATATTTTATTTTTTTTATTTTTTAATATCCTTAATTTTTTTTTATTAAATGATAGCTGTATACATTAATGCAAAATGGGGTACAGTGTAGTGTTTTCATATACAATTTGAAATACTTTCATCATGCTGGTTAACATAGAATATTTTATTTTTATAATAAGGTAATAAATGGTAACATATGTAATGTTAAAATTTAAGTAATTATTATTTAAATTAAAAGAGAATTTGGCTCCAGGCTTTCCTATCACTGATTTCTGTTCCCCAGAATCAACCACTTTTAATTTTCTTAGTTATTTTTTCCTGGCAGTTATGTAGGCAAATGATCTCTGCAGTTTGCAATTTGCTATAAAAACATTAAAATTCTAAAATGGAAAATTTATCTATAAAATTTTATTCTGTGTATTCTTATATCATAAACACATACAAACTCTTATAGCTTCTTAATAAATAACCTAGTACACAATCAGTATTTACATTATACACAACTGTTTCTAGATGACCCCTGTAGGCTATGCTATCACTGCATTAATTTCATTATATAGTTTTGTGTTTCCTGATGTTATTAAGTGCCTCTTTTTTTCTTTTGCTTAATTTTCAATGGATTTACCACTAATCTGGAACATTCAGTGAAAGTACAAATTTCCTAGACGTATTAACATACCCAGAAGATAATCTATGAGTGTCACTCTTACTTTCTTTTGAGACTTCTTTCTAGCTGGCATAAACTTTGCCACGATCCTGGAAATGCTCATCTAGTCTTTCTTATTTAGTTGTACGTCTGAATTATTGTATTTCTTAGGTTACTTCATGAAATAGTAAGAAGTTATAACAGATGAGAAATTGGGAGATTCTATGTGCCTTAATACGTATGACTCCACATTATTACTGGTAATTGAGTAGGTACAGAATTCTAAGATGTAAATTCTAAGATGATTTTTCTTCAGAATTTTAAAAATTTATTTCCTTTTTTATAATTTGTGAAGTTGCATGGTGAAAAGTCAGATAATATTTCTGATTTCTGATCACCTATATATGCTCATTTATTTCTCAACAGTTGTTTTTAGGTAATCATTTTACTCCAGTGTTCTGGAATATCATAAAATGGATTTTGTCTGTATTTTTGTTATTATTATACTCAATACTTAGACATTCTCATCTAAAGACTCATGACTTTCGTTTGGGGTAAGTTTTCTTGATTTTTTTTTTCTAATTCCCTCTCTTTTAGACTACTTCTTCCTTCAAGTTGAAGTGCTCTTGTATTTTGGACTAATTATTAAATTTTATTTAAAAAACATCATTCATATCTACTTGTCTTTGTTATTTATTTTGTGGGTGATTGAGTTTGCATTGGTGCTATAGTATTTTTATTTTCTAAGAGGAAAATTTTTGCTCTCCTCATGTTGCTTTTTATGCAGCATTCTGTTGTGTATTTTTTCTGGTGTAGTTAATACTTTTTTTTCCTCTTCACATATTAAATGTGGAGGTTTTCTTTTCCCTCTCCTACCAGTATTATTGGTGTTTTAAAATAAATGTTATTGTGTATATTTAAGGTATGCAACATGGTCTTAAGAGATAGTGAGCAGGCTAAGAACACTAACAGATCCAACATCTCACATGGTTCCCCCTTTTTCTTTTCTTTTTTTGGCAAGAGCAGTTAAAGTCTACTCATTTAGTGTGAATTTTACAGACAGTACAATGTTACTACCTGCAGTTTTCACGGTATGCGTTCAGTCTCTAGACTTGGCCGTGGGATAGAACTGCTACGTGATAGCCTCTGACCTATAACTTCCCATTTCCTCCTCACTTCCACCCATCCCCTCGTAACCACTGTTTTGGTCTCTATTTCTGTATATTTCACACGTAAGTGAGATCATGCACTGTTTTTCTTTCTTTGTGTGGCTTATTGCATTTAACATAATGTTCTCCAGTCTCATTCATGTTGTGAAAAGTAGCCCAATCTCATTTGCAGCGGTGATGAATCATATCCCATAATGGCTGCCCCCATCTGCATGCCGCAGGGTACATGCACCCCCCTTTGTCTAATCTTATCTTCCCTGTTTCCATTTCCACTAATTCTTTTCTTTCATTCATTCTTCTTCTACTTTTTTTGTTTTTACCTTTTCTATCCTATGTTAAAAACTTTCCATAACAGGCATTTCCCAGATGCTAATTTATACTTAAGAGTGAGTTACTAAAAAGCTGCTTGAAAGTTTAGTGTGCCTAAGAGAAGGGGCTTTCCATCGATGGATTTGTGTGAAAGAGTTGCCAATGACTGTTTTTCTTTCAGAAGGACACTGTCCCCAGAGAAGAAGGCTCCACTCTTCTGTGAAATAAATGCTCCTGAAGTTAAATGATTAAAGAATATCAAGAGATTTTCTGTTTATTGTGCACACTTTAATTAAATCTTCATTTTCAGTAAAGCGGCCTAACCTCTCAGACATCCGTGGTGTTTTTTAATTTAGCGTTCCGTCCCACATTCTACAGAAAATGAACTTTAATTCTTTCCCATCATGGGTAAAGCGTAGTGTTGCCGGGCCTGAGGACAAACAACTTCTTACATGTGCTTTAACCAACTCTCCCTTTTCCTCCCCCTTCCTCCTCTCATTTTCAGAGCTACTTGTTACTTCTTTTTCCAAACACTCCCTGAGTTTGGAAGAAAAAGCAGAGAAAATGTCTATATTCAATTTTTCAGACATAAAGACTTAACCTTCACTTTGGCTTCTCTTGAAAATATGGCAATTCCCTTGTTGTGGTTGTAAAGATGAATAAGGAGTTGTGGGCGTGCAGAACACACACATTATATATATTTATGTTTACTGTGTATGTACACACAAACACCCACACACATCCCCTGGATAGAACTGGAGACCATTATCCTAAATGAAGTATCTAAGAATGAAAAAACAAATAGAACTTGCTATTAATAACTGGAGCTAAATAACGTGCGCACGTGGGTACAATGGACACTATTCTGGCGACAAGTAGGCTGAAAGTGCTAACTTCAGCATTAGAGCATGTTCTACAAGCATTATACAATAAAAACTGACCTATGAAAATAAAAACCAAAATTGTATGTCACTGATCAAAAATAATTATTCCACTAACCACCTCTGCCTATCAGGAATAAAAATACATTTAGCCAACTTTTACTGATACATAAATTTATGGAAGCAATTTAATTCACAATGTTTTTCACTGATAAAATATTTAAAATACAGGAGAATGTGTAGCAACTCGTACAGCCTATGGCTAGGAGGAGTGAGAGTTAATAGGTAACAACTGATAGCTCGATAATGGAGCACCTTGGTGAAAGGGGCATGGGAAGGGATTTAGCTCTCGTAACAAGCATGAGAGAGCTCGCGAGATGAGAGTATTAGTGAATTGGCAGTCTCTACACCTGTGGTGTTCAGAGCCACGGGATTGTGTCTTTAAGAGGGTGGAGGAGAAGGCAGACAGGAGCGTGCACATTCTATCACGGACCTTCTCACTTTGACTCATTCACTTCTCCTGCCTGCAGAACGCCAGCACATCTCTCTGCTGAAGATTACTAAGCTTTGCTACAGGCTGCTAAGATCTACCCTTCTACTCTAAGACTTATCTTTCTAAGAAGACTGCTTTACTCCCTGAAAGACTATCTTTCTAACTCTCTGCCTTCTGCTAAAGTAGATAGCCCTCAGGCACCTAAGAACAATTGTTCCTGAGCAAGGTAGCATAGTGGCCTGCATCCAGAACCTAGATAAGCCAGGGCCGGAGACCAACCAGTCCTGGGACCCAACCAGTGGCAATGACAAGAATGTCTAATATTTGAGAGAAATAATTTACTTCATTAAAGAAGAAACTCAAACCAATGGAAGGTTTAGAGGATATTGAATTTCTTCAATTACCCCTAAAAATAGTGATTTCAACTGTGTTAGTCCTAATGGGCTGCTATAGCCACATGCCATGAACTGGGTAGCTTATATACAATACAAATTGATTTCACACAGTCCTAGAGCCTGGAAGGCCAAGATCAAAGTGCCAGTAGCTTTGGTGTTGGGTGAGGACCTGCCTCCTGGTGCACAGCTGGTGTCTTCTCCCTGTGTACTCACATGGTGGGAGGTGTGAGCCAGCTTCTTGGGCACTAACAACTCCATTCGACCTCATGACCTAATCACCTGTCAAAGACCCCAACTCCCAATGCCATCACCTTGGCTGTTGGTCTTTCAACATTTGAATTTTGGGGAGACAAAAACATTCAGATCATAGAAGTGACCAATTTGTTTTGGACTCATCAAATGTCATCAGATATGGAACAAATTGACTCATATTTCAGATAAATATAGATGGCTCTGCCTTCCCTCCATTTTGATTAGGTTTTTTTTTTCTTTTAACCTCAAGCTTAAAATAGAAGGCTGTGGCTTTGGTGTGTGCCTTATCTTTTCCTCATTCATTCAACCAGTGCCCATTTGTTGAGCACCTATATTAAGAGACAAGCCAGTGTACTCAATTCTAATATGAAGGCAGTAGATGATCTGGCACAGGTGGGAGCAGGGAGGAAGGTAGAGGGGACTTGGGAGGGGGATGAGGGGTCAGCTCTTGGGGGTGGGTCACATATATAAAAGGAACTTTACCTAACAAAGGCAATCAGCGCAACCTAACTCTTCGTACCCTCAATAAATCCCAAACAATAAAAAAGAAAAATAAAGATAAGCCCTTTGCGGAATAAAACTAGGAATTCTATCACTTAAACTGACAATCCCTTTCTTTAGTTTTTAATGACATATTCATATTAACCTGGGATTTTGCCAGAAAAAGAGAAGTATAGTTGCTCATTTGGCTTAAGTCATGTGTTTCCAAAAAAATCTCTGTTCGTGTGAAAACATGTTTTCTAAGGAAAACTTTCTGAGGCTAAGAATAGAAAAGTTCTAAATTGATAACCTTGAATGTAAAACTTAATATTTATCTTTATTGGAAATTAGTATCCTTGCTAAACACATCTCTATCTTAACAGTTTTAGTAAAGTAGTTTTGAATTTGAAGCATCAAGAGTAATAATTCATATGATGACATGAAAGTGGAATTAGCATATTAGTGCAAATTTAAGAAGTTTACTTGTGACCTGCATGGAAGGCAGTAAACAGGATCTTGGAAGAACTGTGCAGAACTTACGGCCAATGGGCCAAAAAAAAAAAAAAAAAAGATCCCTTGTGTGTTTGTGTCCCAAGGAGCATAGCACCAGAGACCATCACAGTAAAGGGTTTAAGTAGCTTGAAGAAACACGAGGGGCCTTGGGGCTGGTACTAAACTGTGAAGAGTAGGTTTGGGCAGCTGCTGAGGCAAACTAGCACCTACACTTTTAATTAATATCCTCCCCCCCAGTCCCACCCACACCATAATCTTCTTTGAACTATTCTTTATCAAGTAGAAGCAAGTAAGAAACTTACTTCAAAAGGAAATAAATGTCAGGTTGTAATTAAATCATCGACTTAATATAGTAAGATTTCTAAAAACCTGGCTACCAGGAAAAAAAAAAAAGCTACTATTGATAAGAAAAGGAGCTTTAAATACTTTATTCCACTCTACATAATTCGAAACTTTGGGGAAGAAATATCTATTATTTAAGGCATCTACTATTTTCCTGGATAAATGGTTACAGGTTTTCATTCAATTTTCTATTTATCAGATTCTGTAAATGCAGAACAAGTGACAATTTCAGTCTTGAACACTCTTGTATTTGACCAGAAATCTTATCCATCTGTAACAGTTTGATTCTGAGTTTTCCCAGGCTATTAATTTTCTTTAACAGTTAACTAATATCAAGTATCATTTTATCAATTCTGTTTCCTGAGTTTTGTCAATATGAATACAGAATGCTTGAATCCATATCACGAACAGACTTTTGAACTACACCTGCTTGTCACAATATTCAATAGCCTGTTTCAAAATCATATAACCATATCTGATATATTCATCATATTCTCAGTAACCTAAATCTCTTTTCACAAATGCATGATGTCAATAACAGTTATTGAGGTACAAAAGTGACTTAAATCAATTTAGATCAACACTTATAATGTCAGTCTCAAAAATTAAATTATGATGACACAGCTTCCCTAGGTATACATGTCACAGGTAATACTATTCTATGTCAGTGAACAAAATCTCTGGTATTTCATCTGAAATTCCTGACTAGGTCAATTCCCTGAGCATCACACACACCTACTATGTTGCTCCTATACAGTTGAAAGTGTGCACTTGACTGTATGTATGATGTTTGATGAATAACCCGTCCCTCTCTGAAGGTAGTTCTCTGAGGGTAGGTCCATCTCCACATCATACACCAGTGAATTACCACCCGAGGCTAGGATGTACTACATAACATTCGCAGAATTAAAGATTACATTTATAATTGAAAAAAATATTTGGATAATCAAATTTTTATTTTTAACACAAAACCAAACCATTTTTCTGCCCTCTATATTTTTCTTCATCTTACCCTAAAAAATTTGATGAATTTAGACTGCCAGTTAGACTATGTCACACTCACATCCATGAAAATATTCCCTACACTAACACACTCCCTGAGGAAGGAAAGGAGGAAGTTTTTGTTTCCCTGACAATATCCCTACATTTCCACTTCTTTTCATAATACAGTGTAACCTCTGTAAGTTGACCACACAAGGGACTATAACTGGTCATATATGAAGGTGACCAACTTAAGGAACTAGGCCTCTGGAACTGAGGCACACATGTGGTGCACATCCAGTCTATGCAAATCAGGTCGCCTTAGGAGGTATCCAGTATAGGGAGGTGGTCCGTGATGGGGGTTCTTACTGTATTTTTTTCCTACTAATACTGCATTTTCTCCCTATCTTATCTGCTACTCCCTTTTCACATAAAGGTTTTACTTTTTTACTCGGCCTTAAACTCCACCTGGCTAACTGCAGTTCATCTTAAACATCTTATTTAGGGCTGTCAGACCATTTCTCTTTTTCGCTCCACGTTGGAAGAAGAGTTGTCTTGGTCCATACAGGAAGTACATAAACATTATTGAAAGGTGGTGAATAAAAGGTCCATGCATACTTTTTGTAATATTTGCAAAACAGTCCTCAAATGATCTGCATGCAGCCCCTGGCCCCCAGCAGTTGGTCACCCTGCAAGTTTGTAAGTGTGCGGAGCAGCAAGCCTCGCCTGTCAGATCTGGTAACACGCTGCATACTCCTGTCTGGGCTTGTTGGTGTGTTTCCCCTGTGGCCGTTACTATATCTCTCTGTCCTCTGCAGTGGTTAATCCCAGTGCCAAACCCATGGGAGAAGGCTGATAAACATTTGTCGTACTAATAGAAATGATTGAATTATATAATGAATAACCACATGAACCACTTATTTTTGTTGTCTGGTTTTGTTTTTCACTTCACTGTTGCTGCATTTTGCCTATGTGGACTGATTCCACCTGGCACTTCCACGGGGAAACGTCCTATGCCTAAGCCCCTATAGGTAACACTATATTTCTGGGTGTCAAAAAAAACTATGTTAACAAAATGTTTATGTTTTATCTTGCAGAAGCAAAATAAAGAGAACTACTTATATAATCACTAGTTAAATTTAACATTTTATCCATCTGGGTCTTTTGTTTTGAATTCAGAAGTAGCATTTTCAAAGTGACTAAATACAGACGTTCTGGAAATGAGAAAAAAAGAGAATCACCTTTGGTCCCTTAACTTCCTATCATATTGCATCCATTTAGGATTGGGAAGACAATTAAACCATTTTACAAGCACTTTAACATTATATAGAAAGATTATAAGCCTAATAAAATATCACACATGATGCGTTTTATTGAGAAAACGCTAAGCTAGAGCCAGGCGTGCCCGCCGTGGGTAATCATTACATCAGAAAGGGGATCAGTGGCTGAGGAACTAGGATACATCTGCAGGTTCCTTCCGGCTCAGACTTTCACTCTTTGTCAATATAAGCCTCAAATATTCACCTGAGGGTCTAATAGTAAGGGGATATATACAAGATTTTAGGTGAATTAAGCAGGGAATAATATTCTACCTCCTCGGGAAAACCTTACAGTCTAGTTTTAGAGACAGATAATTCACATTAAAAGACGCATTCCCCATTCAAACATTTATTGGAAACTTGTCACCAGAAACTGCACTCAGTGTACTTGCTAATACAGGCAGTATCCTTAAAGAGTTTACACTTAAGGGCAAACATATGGATATGGAAATATTCCTAAATTTTTCTGAGATGCATGTACATTTACCAGAATTATGTGCAGTTTTATTAACATCTAAAATTCTAGATGGTCAGTTCAACACAGGATATGCTAAATGAAATCTGAATGGAAAGGAGAAAACATTGACTGAGTGGCTACCACATGGAGTATACAAATTTTAGTACTTTACATACATAAGTGAATTAATCCCTTTGATAAGCTGTTAAACAACCACCTTTTTGCAGATAACCAAACAGATTCAGAACCTTACGTGACTGCTGGAAAGCCTGATAACAGCCGGGATAAATTATACCCAGGGCTTTTGGATCCCAAGGTGGGAAGACCATCCCTGAGGGATGTACACGTTCAGAGGAATGTACAGAAAATGTAAAACTTGGCATATACCGTGAAAAAGGATTAGCACGTTCTAATTGGATTTTTATTTTGAGATAATTGCAGATTCATAGGCAGTTGTGAGAAAAGATAAATTCCACGTGCCTTTCATCCTGCTTCTCCCGGTGGTAACATCCTGTAACCCAAGCACAGAACCACCACTGGGCATCAACAGTGACGGAGTCAGAATGCGGAGCGTTCCTGCCCCGCAGGAGGCTTCACACTGCTGCTCAGAGTCAGCTATCTGTTCTCTTCCCTCCCGTATCCCCCGTAACTTCTCATTTCTTCTCCGTTTACAAATGTTGTCACTTCAAAAATGTTACATAAATAGAACTGTTGACTATGTAGTCCTTTGGGATACTTTTCACTCACCCTGTTTCTCTGGAGATTCATCCAGATGGCTGCATGTATCAAGAGTTCATTCTATTTTGTTTCTGAAGAGTATTCCAAGGTCTAGTAATAGCTCATTTAATTTTTCACCTAATTGAAAGTCATCAGTGTTCCAAGTTTCCACATTTATAAATAAAAGTACTCTAAAGATTCACCTGCAGTTTTTGTGGGAAAATGTTTTCATTTCTGTGAGATAAATGTCCCGGAATTCAATTTTTTGATCATGGAGTAGTTTCTATTCTGAAAGCCGCCTAGGTTTGCTGGTGTGTTTCTGCTGCGGCCATTTCCAATGTGACTGTATCATTTCACAGTCCCTCTGGCAACAGGTGAGTGAGCCAGGGGTTCTGCGTCATCACCAGCATTTAACATTGTAGCTACTTGTATTTTAGACATCCTGATAGGCATGTAGTTATACGTCCTTGGGTTTCAACTTACACTTTTCTAATGGCTAACACATTGCTCATCTTTTACATGCTTATTTTTCAGAAACAAATTTTCTTGGTTTTTCTTCATATATGAATTTCCTGTAGGATATTTTTACTGGATATAGGAATTTGGGTTAACAGTCCTTTTAGAATTTGAACAATTATATGCTACTTCTTCTGGCCTCCACAGTTTCTGATGGAAAATACACTGTCATTTGGACCAATATTTTTCCCTGTAGGTCAGATGTAATTTTCTTCTGTCTGCTATTAACATTTCCCCCCAATTTTCCATAAGTTAGACTATGATGTATCTCAATATGGATATTTTTTGGTTTATGCTGCTTGAGATTCATGAAACTTCTTGACAGATTTGACCCTGTTCCTGAATTTAAGAAGCTTTCTTTTTTTTTCTTTAGCACTGTGAGCCACTATTCCCCCTCTCACACTGGCCTCCAATGGCACAAACGTAGACCTTACCCTACCATCCCCCAGACCCTGAGGCTCTACATTTTTTGTCCAACCTATTTCCCTTCTGTCATTCAGATGGGATAATTTTTAAAATTTCAGTTGTGTTTTTTTTTAATTCTAACTTTTAAATTTTCTTTTTCTTTGTATTTTTTACTTATTGGCTGGGATCGTCTATCTTTTTATAGAGACTTCCTGTTTTTTTTTCTGCTTATTCCAGGCATGTTCACCATTGCTTGTTGAAGCATTTTTATGATGCTGAAACACCTCTATCATTTTAGTGCTAGCATCTGTTGTCTCTAATTCATTAAAGACCTCCATCATTTTAGATACACCTCCATCATTTTAGTGCTAGCATCTGTTGTCTTTAATTCATTTCGATATATTCTAGTTCTTGATATGATGAGCATGTCCAGAAGTATCACGGGTACTTTGGGAATTACAAGACTGGATCTTAGCAAACATTCTATTTCCAATAGGTTCCTCTGGAAAATAAAAGGGCAGCATTGCCTGGTTCCTCGTCTTAGCTAGTAGTTGTGGAGGTGGAGGTCAAGTATTTTCTATGACATTTGGCTAGATTTAAGCATTATTATCTTAAAAGTTTTCTGTCTTGCTAGATTGAACCTTCCTTAGTACTTTGGCAAGAGCAAATTGACTTAGGTTATGCTTTTAGCTTTATTATTTTTTTATTTATTCATGTGTTTATTCCATTGTTTTTTTCTTTATGCATTTGTCCATGCCTGTTGGTGTTTCTAGTTTGTTGGATTCTTCAGCTCTGATTCTGGGAAATACGTGGCAAAAACCCACCAGTCTGCTGTTTCTTGATTCCCAAGTTTTCAAGGTGGTCTGATTCTTCTCTCCAACTTTGAGACTATTTATATGTATGCTTTACATATAATATTGAGAGCTTTTAGTTGTGCATAGTGAGAATGTAAATTAATACAATTTTTCTAATGGACAATTTAGCAATGTGTATAAAAGGTTTAATAAATAAGCATTCTCTAGACTAATACTATTTTCTAGGAATTTATCCTCATCCATTTTAAATGTCCAAAGATGTACGTGAATAAACAGACTTACTTCAGAGTGGATTATATAATCTAATAATAAGCCACTTTTAAAAATAAGTTAGATTTTAATTAAATTATAGTGCAATGGCAGAATGACTTTTATGTAACACACAAGAAGTAATATTTTAAGCAAATAAACAAGTGGAAAAAATAAACATATGAATTCAGTATAGGTCCAGTTTACTTTGCTACACTTTCTAATTATATCTATAAGTGAATATGCTTTAGATTTGTAAATTTTATAAACCAATAAAATAAATAGAGGCTCTCAAACATGTATCACTTCAAAAAGAGGCACTATCAAAGCAACATTTTTGGACTAAAGTTGTTAACTTTTAAAATATATTACAAATCTGAAAACAGTTCTCATTTATTTTCTTTTATATATAATTTTGTAATCTTAGGTGTTTCAGAAAAAAAAAAATCACAAAATTACATCTGCTAAAGAGCCTGCTAAACAAAATATACAAAGAGTACTTAAAACTCAATTATAAGAAAATGAATACACTGATTAATAGACAAATTATATGAATACACAATTAACCAAAGATGATACTATATACACAGTTGAAAAATAAGCACAGAAAAAATATGCTCGATATTATATATGATTAAGGAATTTTAAATTCAAACCAAGATAGTGTACTACTATAAAACTATCAGATAGCATATTACTATGAAACTAAGGCTAAAATCCATAATACTGAGCACACCAAATATTGGTGTCAGGAGGTGGGGACTGTCTTTGCTGTGGTATTGCAAAACAGTGTAGCCACTCTGGAAGATATTTTGACAGTTTCTTACAAAACTCAACATACAATTATCATATGATCCTGAAAATCCCTTAGTATTTACCCAGAGGTGTTGAAAATTCCTATCATACAAAAACTTGCATGAGAATATTTATAGGAATTTTATTTATATTTGACAAAATGTGGAAGCAATAGAATTGCTTTCAATAGGTGAATGAATAAACAAACTTTGGTACCTTCCTACAATGGAATATTACTTATAACACGAAAAAGAAATGTGCTATCAAGCCACAAAAAGACACAGAGAATCCTCAAATGCATATAGTTAAAGAAGGCAACCTGAAAATGCGACATGCCATATGATTCCATCTATATGACTTTCTGGAAAAGGTAAAACTAGAGACAGCATAAGGTTTAGTAGGTACTGAGTTACCAGAGTTCACGGGGGAAAGGTGTAAACATGTGGATCAGAGGAGACTTTTCTGTATGATACTAAGGTGGTGAACATATGCTGTGCATTTGTCAAAACTCATAGACTATACAATACAGGTGACCCTGGACATAAACTATGGGCCTTGATTGATAATGATAATGGTGGTTTGTCATTTCAGCACTCGGAAGGGGGATGTTGGCTGTGTTGGTGTCGGCAGGACAGAGTGGGGGATATGCAGAAACCTGTACTTTCTGCTGTGAACCTAAAACTGTACAAAAAAAAAAAAGTGTATATATAAATGCCCTGGCTTTTGAGGAGAGTTATACTAAACAGTCACATGTACTTTCCTCTGTTTTTATCTTTAGCTATTAACTAAGCTTTTATGCAACATTTTTGTGCAGTGCTTAATCAAAGATGTGTCTCCGAGCTGAGGGCCCAGGGAAAGTGGCACCTATCCTAGTGGGTTGACTCCTCTCAGAAGACGAAAATACAAAAGTCATTATTTTTTCCCCTTGACTTAGGGAGGTTTGTTTGTAACAGATCAGCCTTTCTCATCATAGATCTCTTCATTGAATCCCCTCACCCCGATACCCCTTTATATGACTTTTAGAAAATGTTTCAGGGGATGGCATCAGCGTAAGGAGGAACCACACAGGGAAGGTATAACTCTCCTGAACAGCTCAGCTGCAATTCCAAAAATAGAGCACTCTGTTTGGGGCAATTTATCCCTTGCAGGGTGTAATCTTTTTAAAAATCTTACATAATGACTACTATTATTATTATTTCAATCTGCAAACTGAGACTGAGGGAGGATTTAAAAGTTGACTGAAATAAAGTAATCCGTAAATGATGGAGCCACTTCCAAAATCTATTTATACTTTAATGTAACTTCAGCATTTGAAGAACTTTATATAAGAAAATACTTAATACAAATCACCATTTTCTCAGTCTATATTTTCACTGTTATTTTTCCATTTAGTAAATTGTTCTTACAATTTGCATTACAAAATAAATAATTTGTGATCTTCCATTTTTTTTTTTTTTTTTGAGTCAGGATCTTGCTATGTTGTCCAGGATGGAGTGCAGTGGCAACACCACAGCTCACCACAACCTGGGCTCAAGCAATAGTCCTGCCTCAGCTTCCTAAGTAGCTGGGACTTGCAGGCAGGTGCCACCACACTCAGCTAATTTTATAATTGTCATTATTATTTGTAGACCCAGGATCTCACTATGTTGCTTAGGCTGGTGTCAAACTTTTGGCATCATTATTTGTAGACCTAGGGTCTCAGTATGTTGCTTGAGTTGAGGCTGATCTCAAACTCTTGGCCTTAATGGATCCCCCACCTCAACCTTCCAAATGACTGGAATTACAGACAGGCCACACCCAGGTGATTTTCCCTTTTTTAATGCAATAACACAATTTTCTAGGAAGTACAAATAATTCAATCCTTCCTTCTGTCTCTAAGGACAATATTCCTTCTTTATGGACAGGATAAGAAAAACATTCAGATTGTAATGTAATGTAAACTTGTAAAAATTCATTTGGTCGTGGGGATAGGAGTGGAAGACAGATATTTCTGCCATTGTACTTGGTATACCTAAGAAATGAAATAACCATAACAAAAGTAAAGGTATTCTGTCTCTCCTTGCCGCTAGCTGACAATGGCAGTGTTAATTCCACCGGAAACCGCCTACCACGTATCTTGGATGTCATTGTTTCTGAAAATAAATTAGTATATACCATCTAGAAGCTGGCTGAACTTTTTATAAATATTTTCTCAGAGTAAGACTAGTATGTGCTACAGGGTGGTTTTATAGTCAAATATTGTGCCATTTTAACATTCAAATGAATTTAGATCTAGTAAACCAGTATCATTTCTCAGCATTTTAAATCACACATAAGTTGATTACACTACCAGCAGCATCCGCCTTCGTAAGTAATCAAAAGCACATCAGGTCTACCCCTCAACCTGGTGTCATTTGACAACAACAGGTGCATTCCAGTAGGCACAACCCTCTATCCAATATCCTACCTCTGTCCTTAATTCATAGATCACTCTGTCCTTGCTGTTTTGAGATTTGGATTCCTCCTTTATATCTGCTGATATGTCTTTCATTTCATTTTCCTGTTGACTGTAAAGGATATCAACCTGAAAAAAGAAAGTTAAAACTGTCTCGCATGGTATTACAGAGGCTGCTTCAGGACAAATTACATTAATCTTCCATTTTGCTGTAGGTTTTATTTTATTTTTTTCTTTTATGTGGATTCTGGCAGATTTGCTATTGAAATAGTAGTTATATGGTTGAACCATTTACTCATTTTTGGGGGAACCATTTATTCTTATATTTGTAGTTGAAAAAATCCTAAACTGTAAGAAAAGAAATTTTAAAAAACTCTATAAATCCCAAATCAGCAGTAGAAAAATGAGCAACTCCACAGACTCCTGAACAAGTAACTATCTGGTCTCTGAACTATTCCAGTCAACCTTGATCTTTCAGTCTTGAATATTAGTGCCTCAGTTCTCTTTGTAATCCTGCTTATATCTATTTTCTGTGAAGTATACTGTATTGAATATAATGAAGGCAAATTTGAATAATAGAAAAAAGTCCATATGTAATACTTGGGCTGATGAAATATATGTAGAATATGTACAAATGTGCCAATAAACTGCCATAGAAAAACACTGAACAAAAATATGGGAAGGTCAGAAAAATTCCATAAGTTTAAAGGATGATTATTTCCCTATAGCTGTTCTTACATTGAGAAATTTTCATCAGAACCATGAAATTTGATACATGCATAAAATATGTAGTGCAAATACATAAGCTATTTTGTTTTAATATGTAATATTTTTTCTAAACTAGGTAAGTAAATGATGCAATCATTCATATGATATATTCTATATATAATAGTATTGTAAATTAGAATACAACTTACTTTTTATTATGTCACCTATTTAGAGATAAAAATACTCAAAACATTGTTATTATGAATGGTAATATTAAGCATGTACTAGTCTTCAGGAACTGAACTAGATACATATTGCCTTAGTTAATGTTAGCAGTAATTCTGTGTGTTAGGTATGATCATTACTATCCTTACTATATAGAGAAGTAGGATCATATTTGTAAAGCTAATTTTAAGAATGTTCTGACCAAATAAATACCTGAGTGGCAAACCAATATTGCATTTATAATTACAAAGCTAAAGGCCACTGAAATAATTTTCTGAAAGGCAATAATTTGAAGGGCGATAGAGGAACCATACAGAAAATGCCACACCCACCCACACATTCTAGAAACGGACCACAGCAGGAGTAGTTGACTTCTCTGCTAACTAGAGGGACCCCGTGCTCAGAGGAGGCAACACGGAAGATAAAAATCAAATTAAAGACAGTTCAATTTCAAATTGTAAAACAATATTAAAGGCTGGTATTCTAAAAAATTTAAAAATATTATTTTAGAAAAATTAACTGGAAAAGTTGGAATGAATCACTGCATAAACTCTCTCACTGTCAACAGAACTTTCAAAGAGCCATACTACCTGAAAGGAGGCAATAAAACAAAAAAAGAAACCCACACGCACACCTAAAATAATATTGTTTTCATTCCTAACTGTGAGTGAAAAAATCAGGGGTCTCTGGACATGTGAGCAATACAAGAGCCTGAAAAGAATAAAGGAAAACAAAAAAGAGAGCCGGAGTCATTCAAGTTTAACACCCAGAATGGCTGGTAGAGAAAAGGGAAAAATGTGGGTAAAAAGCAAGTCATGTGAGATATGAAAGCAAACAGAAAGGAAAAAACTACCATAATTACTATCTTTAGGGGAAAAATGAAAATGTATTGCACTCTTAAATTAAGGGCAGAGTAATTTCAAAACGTTAAAGAATACTGAAGGATGGTCTAGAACATTTAAGATTTGGTTTTAGAAAAATTAGCCAGAGAGTTGGAAGACAGACTTGGCCATCGGCTGCTCTGAAGCTCCGTCTGTGCCCGCGCTCTCCATGGGTCCCTCTCTCGGCAGCTGCCACGTGCTCCCCACTGTGCACCAATCAGAACGCTGACAAGGTTTAAGCTCCACCTCCAGCTCCTGCGTCTCTCCTGAACGTCACCTGCGCATGCCCAGCTTCATATTTACCGCCTCTGTGTGCATCCCAAAAGCAACACCCCTGAAAGCCAAATGCAGACGTTCTCCCGCAAACCTTTTTCTCCCCAAATCTCTGCCGTCTCAGCAACTGTGAATTCCATCCTTCCCCCAAGATCAGGTATGTTAACTTCTTTATTTCTCTCACATGATACATATAAACTGAAAGCAATGGATTTAGCCTGCCGTCCACAATGCGTAGCAAATCCAGCTGCTACTCTATATATACTTCTACCACTGCTATCCTAACCGAAACCGCCGAGATTTCTCACCTCAGTTATCTGGACGACCTCCATCATCTTCGTGTCTACATGTGGCCCATATGCTCGTCTCAGAACAGCAGCCTGAGAAGCTTCTTACAAACCAGTTCCGACCATGTAACCCCTCCCCTCAAATCCCTTCAATAGCATCCCAGGGCATTCAGTTTGTAAGTCAAAACCTTCATTATCACTTGGTTGGTCCTATAACCACTGAGCCCTCAGTGGCCCTGATTCGACTCCAGCCCCTCTGGTCTTTCACTGGTTACTATAAACTCTATGTGTAAAAGAGTAAAAAAAAAAATTCTACATAATAAATGAAATATTGTACAGCTAAAACAATTAAATAATATAGCTGGGAAAACAAAAGATAAAGGAAACAACTGTGCTTTGTTCTTAAAAAAAAATTTCAGTCACTTTGACACTTTTTAAAGTACACTGTGGACTTTCATATTCAAAATCAGAATAACCTTCATTTTGCCACGTTCAGTTTAGATTAATGGAGTTGTAACTAAAATCTATTTAGCCTCTGAAAGTTGAAAGCAGTGAGTGGATTTACAGATGCTAAAGATGATTAATTTAGCAAAACTAGGAATGTCATCCACAAATGATCTATCACATTGGTTGCATTGAAAGTGACAGAAATAGAAGGTGCTGAAGAAGTGAGTGAGTCAGCGTTAGAAAGCATTTCCCAGTTCAGGTCCTTTTATTTAATATTTATTTCATATATTCTCTCTTTCCCCAAGGTAGCACCATGATATAATTCCAAAACTACTCTTTAAAAATCCTCTTTTCATACTGCAGTGTTTATGAAAAGTCAAACCAGGCAACCTGCCATTACCTCTTACTTCAGAAATAATCTGCTATAGTTTATTTCTGGAAAATGATCAACATTATATGTAAATATGCATTCCACATTCAGATAAGCATGGAATGACAAATATGAAGAGGTTGTCTAAGAAACAAAGATATTGTGTAACATGTAAATAAAAAATATTTTCTTATTTTTTCAGATGTGGTAGGACAAGAAATAATAACTACCAAAGGGCACAAAAATATAATCTGATGTATCCTGTTATTTTCATTTTGTCTCCCATTTCATTCTTAAAATGACCTAAAGAGATTAAGTAGTTAATGCTGAGACCAAAGTTCTGTTCTCCATGGAAATGTGTTGATGTCTATATTATTACCAATGCAGTCTAATTTAATCGTCTCTCAATACCAAACTCACCTGTTCGTCCATGACTCTCAACAAATGATCGTACAGCTTCCTTCACAGAGAAATAAAAGCTTTGCCTAGTAAGGACTGTTTCTAGTTTCCAATAATAAAATAAATAAGTTTGCATACATCTGTACAAATCTTTCCTTTTTCCCTTTTAAATTTTAAATTTCCTTTTTCCCTCTTAGATTATTTAAATTTAAATAATTAAAAAATCTCTCCTTGGAGTCAAAATCTAATCCTTCCACTCATGTGCAGGATTTCATACTTTGGGATCCTTGGCAAACTCATTCTAAGAACTGCTCCCTTCTCTATCTTCAAGGTTTTTTTTGCCTTTTCATCCATTAACAATTCCCATTTGGGCTGGGGAGGAAGGAGTATGGGAGGTTAAGCACAGAAGATACATTTTCTCCCCTGACATGGAGCTTCCGTTCCAGCCCTTTGTTTCCTGTTACCATCGGGTGCCTTGAAAGAGTCACTGCTTTGTTTTTTCACATACTCTCTTCTTCATTCCTGGCTTCTGCAGCCACTATTCTAGGTTTTCTGAAACACATCCAGCTCTGCCCGTGCTTGGATCCTTAGTAGATTTCTACATAACAGACAATGTCTTTATTAAAAGAACCTCTTTCTCGGATTTATGCAAAGAAAGTTTGTCCTGTTCCTTTCCTTCTCAGATTTCTGTGCAGTCTCCCAGTCTCTCCTTGCCTGGTGCCAATCTGCCTTGCTCCAACCCAGGGTCATCCCCTTTACACCCCTGGCCTCAGCCACCACTTCTCTGCTCATTGTTGAAATCTCTTTTCATATTCAGAATAGAATCCATCATGTTTTCCACTGAAGGTTTTCTTCTTGCTGTTGCGTCCTCTTGGTGAATGGTGCCTGACTGATTCTGTCAGGAATCTGAACCATCTCCTCCTCTGTCACCTGCCCTGCATCTCCATGCACTGGCAACACACCCTTAATCCCCAGACATTGCTGTTTGTTTCACCGCATATGTCCCACATCTTTCCTCCCTAACCAAGCTTAGGACACCCAGTTATCTCCTCCTGGATCACCATGGAAGACCCGTGGTGAGGAAGAAACCTTCCTTCCTCTCACTTCCCAAACCCAAATCTGTCCTTCACACTTAACTTTGAGTCATATTTTGAAACTGTCACCAAATTGACCCTGGTCAGTGCATTTCAATGGCCCTCCCCCATTGCCTTCACGGTAGTGCACACATTTTAATTTGGCTTTTGGTCTGAGTACTGAAGATCATCAGTTAAATCAGAGTACAAGACTAAGTGTTTAACAGGTTCTGGAAGCAACACTGCATTCTTACGGAAGGCAAGGAAGGCAAAGAGGAAATGTGCCCAAAGAGCAGGACGGACACTCAGACGCAGTGGGCCCAGGGATATCCACCAGCAAGGTTACCATTTAAAAATCTGCATTAATTATAAGTGAAAAAAATCTTCTAGCTGGACAGAGAACTCACAGATAAGCATATCATCATGTAGACCATTGCTTTTAAAACTTTGGCAAAAATACTTTAAAGTAGATTTGACCTCATTCTGTCCCTTAACCTTAAGAAATATTAGGGAGAATACTAAAGAGTGTTTAGGTTTGATAAATAAAAATTTTATTGTATCCTTCAAATCTAAGTAAGGACCCAGCTCAGAGGTCTTTAAACTCCTTTGCTTTCTTGCTTTACATCTTTAAAGTTGTCATGAAACAGCCTATTTATTGAGATTCAAAATGAGATTTCTAGTAAATGTCAAATATTGACATTTTAAATAAAATGGTTCCATTACACTTTACTGTGAGCAATGATAGCTAACAATGATAGAAATTTGACATACCCTGTTATCTATTTTTAAAACTTATATTGTACTTTTATTTCTGAAATGTTTATTTCTATTCTTTTGCTTCCAGATTATCATACTATTAACATGTAATATGCTTATATATGAAAATATTGTCAGTCTATAATATGCAATAAAATTGTGTATATAAAATTTTTATTTATGTGTTATGACTAAAGAGCTCCAAAGGTTTAAGAACTTTCTTTGGGATTTAATTGTCTTTATAATTCTTGTGGGTACAAAGTTATTTAAACACAGGCAAGATAATACATATCTTGATAAGTAATTATTAAATATAAATAATCATTTATTGGGAATGCATCTATTAATGAGATATCTATTCTCATTATCTATCTCATTATGAGATATCTATTAACTGTATTCAATTAATTTGTGTGTCTATGTATGAAATTACTTATTGATAGATCAAGATGTGAATTTTCAAATTCATTTCATTTCACATTAATGCGGGCATTGAAATCATTGATCACATACGTTATAAATAGAAGATGTTTTATTCAGAGAGAGTTATCATGTTTCCATAAATATTCTTCTAAATATATGTCAAAGCTACATTTTTATATACTCTCAACATTTATTTTTTATTATATACAAACTGAGCAATCTGGTAGGTCTCACTCTAAAATTTTTGTGAAAATGAAAGTTAGAAATAACCTGAAATGCCAAAGATTTTGTCTTTTGTTTCTTTCTCAATACCAACATTTCAAAAAACGTTTTATTATGTATTCCCAAGTTTCTCTCCCTCTGATTAAATGCTTCAAAATAATATTGGGATAGGAGTTAGGTATGCCCGTCATTTGGAAAGTAGGAGGAAGATAATATGGGAAAGAAGAACTTGCAAGGTACTTTCTTAGCACATTAATTTATGAAAGGTCGACCATATGTGGAAGTAGGAGTCTGAGGCAGAAAAATCATGTGACTATTCCTATAGGGAACTGTGGGAACATGGCAGCCTTATAGTGGTTGAAATTATATGAATAATGTCTGCAAATCTCAGCCTGAAAACAGAGCAATGAAATTGGGGGGGGGGGGAAACTACAGATGCCCACAACAAAGTCAAGTGAAAATTTCTCCCTTGAACCTAAGATACAACAAATAGGTTGACAATCCGCTAACACCTCCAGAATTTCTAGTTATCAGCACCTGTTTGAGAACATTAAAGGGAAGGATTAGGACCTGAGAACCTGTGAAGGGGGAACACTGGCAATAGACGTTCCCTGGCACGTGTTTCAGCCAGTGTGAAACCCGTAGGAGAAGCTGGAAGAGTTTGCACATTCTGACCTGTGAGTGATGCAGGAGGCTCAGGGAGTGAAGAGCTAGAAAAGTTAGAATCCTACATCATCTCAAAAACAAAGCAAAGAACCAAACCTTCCTTCACAAGCGTGCCCTCCACAGAGGAAAGTGCTGAGGATAGAATCCATACTGAGAAGAACAGTGGCAATACAGGCAGAGAAAAAGGATCCAGGGAAAAGGAGGGTGTGGGGCAGAGCCGGTACTTTAGAAAAAGAAACCAACAAGAAAGTCCATATGTTTGGACAGTCTATAAAAACTATTAAGAACAATAAGCTTTAGAGCACTGAAGCTAGAAAAATGTTTCTTGATTCAATCACTTTAAGTACAAAAAAATTAAAGCCATGAAATGATGAACAATAGGAAAGGAACACAGTGGAATCATTTACAAGGCCAGGATTAGGACTAAAGGATAAGGAATAGTGACCTAATGGACAGTGAAACTGCGCTACAGAGATAACAAAACATTCCAGAAATACACACCCACTAGAGAAAAGGAAAAACAAGAATCAAACTTCTCAGGTTGGTCTACACAAAATTAATAAAATAAAAAAATAATATAAAGGCAACAAAACCAAGAACTGGAAATGTGTGATAGTACTCAGGAAAGACTTAGAAATAAAAGAAAAACCATTTCACTTCAAGTCAGGTTTTATTTTTATGAGAAAAGAAAGAGCAGACAGCAGTATAATATAAAATTGATTAAATATAAAATTAAATATATATTAAATTAAATATAATAATCAATATAAAATTGATTAACTCAGCTGAAGTTTCATGAAACTCTCAGACTGGTTCTTTCTCAGTGACTGTCCTGGTGTCCTCTTTGTACTTTTATGTCTTCCCTGCACTAAAAAATAAAAATTATGAAGACAAAAATAGTAAAAAGAAAAATTGTTTCCAAGTATCTAGAAGGGAAAGAAGAGCAAATTAATGCAACAGTTAATGCCTTGAGCAAATGTAAACAGAAATAGAATGCTAAAACCCCAAAAATAGTGAAGGAAAAGGATTAAAAATAACGTCAGAAACTGTGACAGGCAGAGCAGAGAGGCAGAGAGAATTCAACATATTTATGATCAAGCTTCCCAGTTTTTTCCACTGAAATAGCCTAGAACTAATGACCATAAATATGTAGCATGTATTTATGTGGAGATTGTGGTCCTGGGCTATTTCCCACTGAAAGAACCCTATTCAGTGAAGAAACGGCTTATTTCAGGTCTACAATAGTATAAACCCAGGATGTCAGAAGGAGAGGAAACTATAACAGATCACCAGGGCTGTGTCACCTGTGCTCAGAGACAGTAGGTTGAGGTTTCTGCTCTCTGAATATGGGAACTGTGGAATATCAGTAAGAATACCAACTGTCATAGATTGAAACATTTCCAATAAATTCAAATCTGTATTTTCATAATGATACGTAAAAGAAAAAAATTACATCAAATGTGAATAATGTTGGGGAATGGTATTGACCCAATTCATTATTTTCTTAGTTGGTTTTAAAGAAAGGAGAGGAGAATCTCTTGTGCACACTGACTTTTCTTAATAAACAAAATATTAGGCTCGGCGCCTATACCTCAACCGGCTAAGGCGCCAGCCACGTACACCTAAGGTGGCGGGTTCGAATCCCCAGCCCGGACCCGCCAAACAACAATGACGGCTGCAACCAAAAAATAGCCGGGCGTTGTGGCGGGCGCCTGTGGTCCCAGCTACTTGGGAGGCGGAGGCAGGAGACTCGCTTGAGCCCAGGAGTTGGAGGTTGCTGTGAGCTGTAATGCCACGGCACTCTACCCAGGGGGACAGCTTGAGGCTCTGTCTCAAAAAAAAAACAAAAAACAAAAAACAAAATATTACCTGAGAAGAATTTCTTTTCATTTCAATATTCCAACTAATAAGCAGACATAATGGAACTGGAATATTACAGTTTTGTAACTCCTAATTAATCTATGTTTCTAGGCA
Organism: Otolemur garnettii; assembly: GCF_000181295.1. Taxonomy (NCBI): domain Eukaryota; kingdom Metazoa; phylum Chordata; class Mammalia; order Primates; family Galagidae; genus Otolemur; species Otolemur garnettii. The sequence continues at coordinate 8,546,023 of NW_003852422.1, forward strand.
ATAAGTATCAGTTTGTTAATAGCACAGAGAGAAACCTCCATATATCATGTGCTTCCTGGTGGAAAAAGACACTGATGTCTAGGAATAGTAGGAAACTAACTCAAACCAAACTTTCTCATCCAGTTCCCATTTTATAGGAAATACATAGGACAGAGTAAAATATTGAACTACAGAGTACAGTATAGGGAGCAATCTGTATAGTCCAGAAAAACTCTATGGGATATATGACCTGGTTTAATCTGGAAATACGGCTGTTTTTCCCCTAAATTTTGTGTTAATTCATTTCTAACAACTTTGGATACTGTATCACAACAAATAAATTTAATTTCTTAGTCACAAGCTTCAGTGAAAGTTCTAGTGTTTTGACACAAAGTAAAAATAAGAACCCAGTGATGGAAAAGATTCTTCCTGGAAAAGAAACAAGAATCCTGTTTCCTAGATGTACACACAGTCCTGCTACAGCTGTTCTGTGCACTTGAACAAGTTAGAATTGCGAGGCCTTGAGTTAATTTACTTGCCATAAAAGAAGGAACACAGACTAGATTTTATCCTAAATAACTTTCCAAGGCACTACAAATGCAAGAAATTTAAGATATGTCTCTTGATAAATTAGTAATAGAACGATTAACAGTTTAGAAAACATGTAAAAAATAAAATGGGACACAAAAGGAAGTAATTAATTTTTTTCTCTCATTCAGAAAAAAGAAAATGTTTTAATAAAAAGGAACATCATTATTTCTAAAAGAATTATCATAACTTACCAAAACATTCACAAAAGAAATTCTTTATAAAATACATTCCATATAAAAATTAATTACTTCTTTTAGAAAATGTCATATTTAAAAGGAAATAAGATTATAAACCATATCTTAGAAAATCTAATATATGATCCAAGTGATCCTGACTGCAAGCCAAGGGGAAGTGGCGGAGATCAAATCTGCCAAGTTGAAACAGAGAAACAGCAGGACAAAATGATAAGAAGTGACTGTGAAGACGCTTTCAAACCGTCCCTGAGTAATGGGACACAAATAAAAACAGGCGGAGAATTGCCCAGCTCACTGCCTGGCAGGTTTCAGTCCTCTGACTAGGGAGGGTGATGCAAGGAGGGGCCTGCGGGTCTCCCTGAGGGGTGGCCCTGCAAGTCCACGGGGACGGGGCCACAGAGTTTGCAAGGAAGAGTCCATCAGAGAGAGAAGCTGGGGGGAAGGAGAGAGTGCTGGTGCTGATCAGTGCTTGGTTATGAGGAAATAACATAGAAAGGGTTGAAAGAAACAGTGCCCAGGATTCATACAAGGCCGGTAACAATCATCCTTATTCCCCCCAGCCAGGTGAAGACCTCGTGAGTCACACTGCATTAGGTAAAGTACTCCATCCAAATGGTTTTCACTCAGTACTCAGTAGGTAAAACAGCCCTGGCTAAGTGCTACTCTGGTCTCATCCGACAAGACTGAAAAGCTTCAAGACACAAAGGATTGTTTCCAAGTAACAGAGGTAGGTCTCAGAATGCAGACGGAGAATAATTATGGAAATACGAAAACATTCAGCCCTCCAACAAGGTAAAATTCAGATTGACAGAAATCTAATCAAAAACGGTACATCATACAAATAGGAAAACATGACTCATGATGGAGAGAAAAATTTAAACTTGCACAGAAATTACATGGATGATAAAATTAGCACTGCAGTGACCCAGAGGACCTTAAAGTTCTCCTTAGCTTCAAGAAACTGTACAAAGCCTTGTTTGACACTACAGGCCCTCACTTACTTTTTCTGGAAGCATTTGCTTAAAAAAAAAATCTTTCAATTATAAACGATTACCTTTAAAGAGTAATGTTGTCGCCCGCTTCTTGTCAACTTTAAAACCCAGAAAGATCTTTCTCAAAGACCTGAAATTATCTTCTTAAAAGGTAAACATTACTGGAGATAGTGACTCTGTTTCTTCAACTTTTCTGGGGCAAGTTAGGAGCCTAACCTCAGTGGGTGCCAGTTAGCAAAGACAGATGGCCTAATTGCCTGGGATAACTTTGAAAACTTAGGACTCTCTCCAGGCGTTGACAAATCTCACAGATCAAAATTCCCTTCCTAAAATCCTCCAGTACTTCTCCAATAACTCACTCCAGCGAGGTGTCCGTGGGTGCCAGAGTGCAGATGGTGGCGCTACAAGCCGAGTACCTCACTGTAATTAGAGGTCATTAGAGTTCTTGACAAAGAAAAAAGGAGGATGAATATCTGAAAAATGTAATGAATAGAAATTTTCATATTTAATGAAAAATATAAACCTGCAGATCCAAGCATTTCAACAAACCCCAACCCAAGAATGTGAAGATCATACTAACTTCAAAATAAAAATGCTTAAAATCAGTGACCAAGAAAAAAGTTGTAAAAGCGGCCAGAGGACAAAATACATTGATATACACATCAAAGATCAATGTTTAGGTATGATGGGTAAAAGAAGATAGGCAGGAAAAAGTACCAAGCACATGATTCCATTTTCATACGATTCTAGAAAACGCAAACTAATCTATAGTGACAGAGAGTAGATCAGTGGCTACACCACGTGGCGGGGAACGCAGCTTGATTAGACGTCTCCCAGTCTACGGCAATATCTTTCTCTCCAAAACACAGAGGCTTTCCTAAGAACAGGGAGGAGAATCCTAAATAGATTAACCTGAAACCTGAGAAGATTAAATTTTCTACGGTACATTAGCATGAGAGCATTTGTCAGAACTTAAACCGACTTATAGAAAAATAACAGCTAAAAATAAAAGCATCCACTTATAATGACACATGCTGTTTATTGAAGGAATGTTCCCAGGGTCAAAAGACTGAAAAGAGATAATGCACATCATTAGGGATGTAATTAAATAGACAGGGGAGAGAGAGCGCTGGGGAACAGCCTGCGGCCCTTAAAAACGTGACTTTGCACTGCAGCAATTCACTTAGAGGCTTGTCCGTGTGATACTGAGTGAACAAACTCAGTGACAGAACAGCATTTATAATATCCGGTACATGCAAAGTGCAAAATGCCATAGATGCCTGAACATATTTGCCTTTAGATACATGCACACATATGCTGCAAGTGTGTAAGTGTCCAGTTACACAGAGCTACCCATGGATGGTTTTATGTATAAATGTGTACGGGGATAAAGGACCTGGTAAGAGATGCGAGATGAATAGAGCAGGAATAAAAGCCAAAATGTACATACAAAAATAAACTCTAACTTCAAGTTAAAAATAATGTAGGTAGTGTATACATTTATGCAAATGTATGTTTGTACATGGTATGTGCTTATTATTATTTAAAAAGAAAATACAGAAACAAGAATGGACTGTTTCTTTAAACAGAAAATGAACATCTGTACCTAACACACGATAATCAGCTGTTTTGTTCTAATTTCTGGTTCATATCTCAAAAAAAGTTTTTAGACTATGGAGTGATGTTTCTAGGGAGAGAGAGGTAAGTCGCTCAGTTCTCCATACACAAGGGAACCTCAGGGCAATGGGAAAGTTTTCAGTCTTCTTCTCGCAAAGAGGAAATAAGGGCTTATCAATTTCTCAAATAACCAACATTAAAAGACTTCAAAACACTCTAACTGTTCACGTTAACTTTGGATAGATGAAGATAGGTCCAAAGATGCACACACGCACACATATATACCATATATATTCCATATGTGGAAATGAAGAGTTCTTCATTTTCATCCCTAATAAATATGTTAATCATCAACCATTATTGTGATTTTAAGTAAATACCATGTAGAAGCATCTTCAAGATGTATTTTTGAAAGAGATACCATTTTAATTTATTACTTATAAACTTTTTAAAGTCACACAATATTCTTCTGTAACTTCCCATGCCCTTCCCCTCCACAGCTCTGAAACCTTCAATAAAACTGAAATGATATTAATAAGATATCAGAGTTATTGAGGGAAAAATATATTTTAGATTTTTGCCTTAAACAGTTTTAAAAGGATTAGCATTATTTAATTCTTAATTAAATTGTGCATGAAGCTGCACATAATTACTCTATCAAATAATCATGTTTGAAAATATTTTTTTGAAGCTAAAGTATGTGATTTCACTTCATCAAGTAAAAAATTAGTGTCAACTAGGGTCACAATGAAAGAAGATCTAAACTTCTGCAAAGCCTTAAAAATGGAAATGGTCTCTTTTGTTCCCTAACGCAGTCCTTCTCATCAAATATGAGACCGTGGACTGCACTTTTGCCAAAACCAATGTTTTCACTTAAAAACGTTATACTTTGTAAAGATTTATTTCTTGCCTCAGACATGGTTAACACATACCTAAATGTTAGTTTTTTTTCTTATGAGAAAGAAAATTACACCTCTTACTATCTCTATGTCTAAGTAAGCTTTTCACTTAAAAAAATCAGCATAATGTTCATGTTCTTTATTGAATTGTAACCGATAAAAGTACTAGGGCAGCAGATTACAGAAACTCTGACAACCTACGTGAAGCGAAAGAAACCAGTTACAAAATTCTGTTTCTAGGAAATACTCAGAAGAGGCAAATCTACAGCATAAAATTAGAGTAGCCTAAAGCCATGGTGCTGGGTTTTTTCTTAGGCTAATTAACTATTCTAAAGTTGATTATGAGGAGAAAGTTACACAACTCTGTAAATATTTTTAAAAACATTGAATTATATGACTTTGTGGATGAACTGCTTGGTATGTGAATTATAATTTTTGTGAATTACATTTCAATAAATACGTTAAAATAAGTAAAGAACAAAGGTTATGTCAGTCAAAAGGATTACAACAATTATGCCTTCTAAGAATTTTAAATCTCAAAAACTCCTGTTTGAGCATTCTTAATCAAACTATATGAATCACAAGGGGAGCTGTCACCTCTTAATGTGTCATTGCAACTTTACCTGAGGAGAAGTCAAAAACTCCAGTCTCTCAGGGCTCCATGTATCTATAATGTACGTGGAGAATGTGGTGCAAAGGGAGGAATTTGATACTTGTCAAACTCTTCTCAGCCAATATTCTAGTGACACTTGATTTGAAGGTGCACATGTGACACTAATGCTACTGACTCTTGATGTAAATAGCTTACTCCCTGGCATCATATAACACGGAATTCTATGTTATATGATTTTTCACTAATTGGGTGACTTGAAATTTGTTCATACTGTTCCTAATTCTCCCCTAGTATATGGCATTCTTGAAATCTATGGGAGTAAGTGCTTCACTGACCTTTGCAAATCATTCCCACAACCAAATCACTGAGCAAAAGCCACCAATGTGGTGGGGGGGAAAGTCAGAACAATGGTACAGAGACCAAAAGGAAGACCTAATCTTCAGCCACTCTCCCTTATCTATCCCATTAACTCCAAGTGCAAGTAGCTATTGATGACTTTTCCTCTAAGAGTTGACCCTGAGGCAGTGGAGCAGCCCATAAATATTTTAAATGTAATTGTTTCTACCCTCAAGTTGGTTCCCCCTAGGGGACGAGCAGGCAGGGTTAAACAGTGTAGGCAGATGGGCGAGCCACCTAGGGGAGGTTTGGAGTGAGAACTAAGGGAAGACAGGACTATGAATGAATTGAAGTCTTATGGAACCTGAGTTTGTTTACAACTGTAGAACAAAGACAAATTGAATAAAAGCATATGTTTATTTAGAATGAATAAACAAAAGTAATATTTCTATAGAATGAATTTAGGATAAAAAATACCATAATTCACAAATTTGGGAAAGCTGACAGATGTGATGAAAGTAACAAAATCCAGAAAAGTTCTAGTAATGACTCCGTGGTGACTGATACTTTTCCTACATTTTTGACTGTATATAATTTGATTTTTTTTTTTTTAAGGACTGGTCAAGCACAGTAGCAAGAAGAGAGGAAAGAGTAGAACAAGAACTTTGATCTGTAACCACTGGTGAACCCCCAATGGAGATAGCTCACTGCCCTAGGACCAACCCTTTAACCAACTGTTCACATGACAATGACCTTGCGACATCATTTTCCACAGGTAGTTCTGGTCATACTTCTAGACTAGTTGGTTATTTTTTGCAAGTACAACTGGGATAAATAAGCCCATGACATAACACACCGGCCTATTTCTTGTTTGAAATATTGGCTTTTTTCCCTGTTTTGTTTTGTTCTGGTTTGCTGTTTATTTTGTTGGTTTTATTTCAATTCCCTGAATGTTTTTTACCATAATGTTCTCTCACCCAGAGGAAATCAAGGTATTTGTGTTCACTGATGCATGGTTCATCTCCACTGCTGCTTCATGCTATTTAATGCCTGAACATTACTTCAGGATATACTAGTGAACTGTACACATAGAGATTGTTTTGTATTTTAGATTGTATCTGTCTAGGCAATTAAAAAAAAATTAGTGAGTTTATAAGCATATCTTTTAGAAGTGATTATTCTTCTTCAAAGGATTCTGTGGTTATGGTACACTAATTTCAACATCCATTAACCAAAATAAACTATCCCCTGGCTTAAGAAAGCATAAGCTGGTAAAATTACACAAGGGCATCATGATTTACGTTGTATTTGATTTAGATGTTCTAATAAGGAAAAAGAACATTACTCATTTTTTTCACCCATTATTCCCCAGGTAATCAATTTTATAGCATGATATGCAAATATGTCCAGTCCAAATATCAACAAATTATAAAGTCCTGATCCTGGGTTCCTTGCCCTTAAATTATAAATTTTAAAAGATGAGGGAGTAATGCTCATAGATCAGAAATATATTAATATATATTTGATCAAAATATATGATATATATTTGAAAAATTGATATATATTTGATTAAAAATATATGACATATATTAGAAAAAAATTGAATATTTTAAATTTATTGCTCCAAATGTTTTTCTATCATAGATAAGTTTTAAAATGAGATAATACATATTTGTTTTCAAACTGCTTTTTCACTCCCTGGTATGCCTTTTGTACCAAGACAAGGAAGCAGCATATCCTCATGGGGAAAAAAAAGAAGGCAGGTGACCTGGTCTAACCTCCATTTCAATACAAAAACTGGCCCTCCAAGTGAAAGACTAGCACTGTCTAGCAAGAGGAGGAAACTTCTCTATGGACTGATCTTAAACGCACATCCTTGTAAAAGGATTTCTGATAAGAAATACAAAACAGAAACGTTAAATTTATGAGCCAGGGGTCACTGGAAAATATCCTGTCACCTAGGATATCAAATAAAGACATTTCATAGGCCAAATGCTCCCCGCCCTGTGAGATATGGCCATGCGTGAAGTAATTACCTGCATGACTCACTTAGAGTCTTAGTTATTTCTTTTTAATCACTCTTACTGTTATTTTCAAACTGTTAACTTGTACAAATGAAATAAACATTAGTTGACATTAAATATTAGCTGTTTTGAGATTTTAAGTAATATTGCTGAATTTAACCTGTTTTTAACTTTTTATGTTTCTACAAGTAAAGTGGATTCTAAAGAGCATATTTTTCCCCATAATTCTCATTATAGTCTTAGAATTGAGTAAGTCATCTAAGTGTTCTGAGGGTTATTACCTTGACAATGTCTATAAATTATTCATCGGTACTTTAATTAATTGTGACTTATATAATTTAGGGCTTATATTATTCTTAATTACATTTGTTTAAAAGGTCATGAAGTTGCTTCTATCAGCCAAGTAGTGTCCCATATGGTTCATTTTTCTTATACATTTGCAGAATTCCACCATGGAGTCTTGTCTGCACCATTCTTAGGTGTGATAAACTATTTTATGTCATACAAAGAACGAGCTGAACAGATTTTCACGATGTACAGCAGTTCGAGGGTGAAGGTTCATTCCAGGGTTCTGGAAAATCTACAATCCTTAGGGATGCAGCGTGATAGGCTCATTTGGCTAATAAAAGACACATCTAGGAGCTCAACTGCTTGCCTCACACTATAGCCATGGCCACTGTTCAGAAAGAAAAGTATTTATAGCTAGTAAGACCCATGTTGGTGCAGTGCCTCATTCAACATTCATCGCAAGTTAGTAAGCACATTTGTTCATCACTGGGCAGAGGGAGGGGAATAAAGGGGACGTCATCTGCATTCTCAGGAAGCTGACCTTTCAACGGGAGAGGCATGTAAAAAGCAAACAGAAATAACCACACCTTACCATGTCTTCTAAAAATCTTGCACATTGCTCTGAAGGAGAATAGGAGAGGAAATATGCGTTGGATAGAACCAATTCATTTTCAATGGAGTGATGAGTAACTTGAGGTAAATGACATGGTGTGACGAGCTGGCGCGGGGGGTGGGGGGGCTGACAAGAGCTGTGAGTGATGGTCTGGAGAGAGAGCAGGAGGGCACTGGGTTCACCTGATGAATGAAATCCATTGTAGCCAGCGGTTGGCACGGGCACGGGAGAACGATGGAGAAGGAGAAGAAAAGCTTCACAGAAGCGTAAGCAGGCAGGCAGCGGTGACAGGTGAAAGCAGGAAACGCTGTCTGCTCAGAACATCACAGCCTGCGACTCTCCTAGGCCTCCATATGTTCCAGCCACTTAACCCGGAGAGAGGAAGGAATGAGCTGATAAGTGAATTCACAAGGGGAAACTGGGCAGAAATAGTTCTGCTCCTTCCTCTGCCCCCATTTCTTTGGGAAAGTGTTATCTGACAGAAGCACAGATTCTATAATCTTTCCCATAGAGTGAAAAGATCCCATGTGAAAAAACAAATTTGCGGAAAGATCACCTATATGGTCTGTCTAACAAGGGTACAAGTGAACTTTTCTAGAATTAGAGTATAATGTTTTAACACAATAACTAAGTAAATGACACAAAGTCTATGTTAACCAGTTTGATGAAAATACTTAAAATTGTATATGAAAACACTACACTGTACCCCATGTTTGCATTAATGTATACAGCTATCATTTAATTAAAAAAAAGATATAGATCATTTCAATTAAAATTCTTCAATGATAAAAATAAATGAGAAAATAATGTTTTACTGATAATATAGGTTTTCAAAGTTTAAAAAAAAAAGAAAAAAAAGAAAAAACAAATTTGCATCAGCCCAGCCATCCTCTGTGCATCTAAGTCAAGGTCTTTAGATGAGGTTTAAGATTAAGAAGCCTGCTTTCTTCAAATATAAATCAAAGTCTCTTTGTTTGTTTGTTTGCTTGTTTTTGCAGTTTTTGGCTGGGTCTGGGTCTTAACCACCCACCTCCAGCATATAGAGTCAGCACCCCACTCTTTTGAGCCATAGGTGCCCCCCTAAACCAAAGTCTTTACAATAGATTTATCAATAACAATAAAAGCAACGTTATAACTAATGCATTATTGAGAGGATGTATTAGTTAATATTCCTATATTATATAACATATTGATTTTGCAGCAGAAGCAGGTTAGATGGTTGTCAAATCCATTTTATGTTTCTTTGGGTATATTGCTTAAATACATTTTTCAACATTCCTGACAATTAGGTGTTGCCATGCAAATAAAGCAGTCATTTGTGAATTATAGGTGGAAATAATGTACATGCCTGGTTCATATAAATTATTCTCATGTGATCCTCTAATCTCTATTCAGATACACAGCCTCTCCCTGGGTGACCTCTGAGAATTCAGAAGGTAGCAGAGTCACTGGACAGAAGGAGAAAGCTGCTCTCTCAACACAGCGGGGACTGTATATGAGCCAAAACTAATCGTCCTTGGGTATTATTTATTGAAATTTGGGGTACTGCTTATTAGAAGATTTAGGGCAGGAAAGAGTGGTGCCATCATCACTGGGCATGCACTGAACCGTCACCATGTGATGGTGTAGCCAGATGGACTTGGACTTCTCTGGACTAAGTAAAAAAAGCCACTGAAGTCTTCCAAGCAAGGGAGTAATCGGATCCAATGTAATGATTTAGAAATATCGTCTTGACTGGTGAATAGAAAATGAGTTGAAATAGTCTACAGTGTTGTGAAGAGACTTGGAAAGAGGAGGTGAGACAGGAGATGATGATGGCCCTGCCCAGGGGAATAGCAGACATGGAAAGGAAGGGGAAGAGACACCAGGGGAGGCAGAACTAAGAATGCGCATCAGTGCTGTCAGGCACTTCTATGGAACAGTTTCCTAAGCCACCAGGACAGCAATAAAAGAACTTCAGAATTAACACTGAGCCCAGACTGCACTAATAATCTACCACGTAGCTATTTCTCATTAACAACTTAAAGGATCCAGTTGTAACACCTGCAGAATAGCATCCAAATGGCAGACCTTTTTAAAAAGTAAGGCATAGGTGTAGAATTTTAGCTACATGTAAGTAGTAATTTTAATCTTCTATTTCCCTCAAATCAGAAAAGCATTTTTAGGTGTTTGAAGTAAGGCTACACCGTGAGCTGTAAGTACCACAGAGGGACCCCACAAGGCTCATGTCTCTATAAATATAAATACTTCTCTGTAAATGTTTATAAACAACATTATAAATTATACATAACTAGGCATATTTCTATGATCAGAAAGGACAAAGTTTTTCTTAATAAAGTCCATAAAATGATACCACATAAAATAACATAATTTGCAAAGAAAGATGGAAAAACTATTTTTTATTTTCATCTGCAGACTGATTTTTAAATGTTGCAGTGTTCTCACACATAGCAAAAAATCTCTTCCATCATGGAAAGAATCAGAGTCATTGATTTTTAAAGTGAGTTACCATAATTATTTGTAATCAGTGCAACCTACATGAATATTCGATCCTCTAGACCATGAAATTTAATAGACATGTTCATTTCAGCACACGCAGAATTCATAATCTAATTCTAAATCAATATGTACGGACTCACAAAGGAAAAACCGAATAACTATTAAATTTAGCATGAGAACCGCATTTTGAGTATAATCTCTACCATGAATTACCTTGGTTATATTTTAAATTCCTAAGAGTTTACAATTATTTTTTTCTCTTCTCTAAATATCAATTACTTAAGAATGATTTCCTTCCAATGCACATGAGACTTTCAAATACATTTTTAAAGGTCTATTAAGCACATCTGTTTCGAACCCTAACAATTAACTAATCTCTCCATCAGCTATTCTTAGCCAGGCATTTATGTAGCTGAAGAGCTTCAGTGAATGCCCAGGCCATTATCCAAATTTTGAGGAAGGGGAGTAAGGGGGAACTTCATAATTCACATGAAGTTTCAAAGGATGCTCCGTGACACTATTTTCCAATTATTAATCAACTGAAGGGGAAATCTTTACACACTTCTATTTACCCTACAATGCCATTCCTAAACGTACCTTAAAATTGTCTGTTATAGCTCAATATAAAAGTAATTAAGTAATGTATAAATAATCACGTGACTAAGTACCCTTATTTTTCTGTTCTAAACATTTTCAAACATTTCATCATATTTTATAAAAATAATTTAAAATATGTAAATACCACATTCCCACAAATAATTGCTAAGACACTACAAATTCCTTCTTAGAAAGTAAAATGGAATATTTTAAAAATAATTCCTATCTAAAACATTCAAATAATATTTTATATCTACATTTGTAACTTTTTAATGTGCAAACAATTCTATTTATATTCACTGTCATTCATTGGCCAGCTTTCTCATTGATCTAACTGAAACATTCTCAAAATTGAGGTAGACAAATTTCCCACAATTCTGAGATTTCTTCTTAAAATCCTATTAGCACTTTATCTAGTAAAAGCACTGCATATAGTTTAACATAATATTTCTGTATGGTCATCAAATGTGGAACCAACTTACACTGTACAATGCCATTTAAAAATTTTTTTTCTCTCATTTATGTAACTTTGCTAAGCAATTTATAATAGAGATTTTCATACTTGCTGCCAAAAAATCATCTTTGAACAGAAAAAATACTAGACATTTATCAACACACTTACTGCTTTGTAAGCCAACTCAAAAGTATGACTTTTTTTTTCAAAATATTTGCTACATAAATGTTACTTGAATAAAAAGGTGCATCAAATGAAAAGTAGCATTAAAAGGTCTATACTGCACACTAGTGGCCAGAGATAGTAAGTGCATGTTTTTAAATTTCAATTTGACTACTTCATCTCAAATCTTACCTCTTCCAGCTAAACTTAGAATCTATTATCTTAGAGTGTATCCACATATGCTCTGAACGTGGCATGAGTTTTGTGCTATGAACTATTCCTCCAGTATGTTCTAATTTATGGTGAACGTCCACATCACCCAGGGAAAGGTCCCTGTGCATGTAAATATTATGAATCTATATGTGTATATGCCCCTGTGTGTACAGACAGTTTTGTATATAAATGTATACATGATACACACTTCCACTCAACTCAGTTGGAAGTAGTTTGTCATTATTTTTGCCCGTTATTTTTATTCTCTTTGCTCATTATTCTTTCCCACATATGTACCTGATAACAATATTTCAGTACACACAATATGTAAAATTAATATTTAAATAACAAATGTTAATAAATCATTGAAACAGGAAGGGCTCATGGCAGCATTTTATCAATGAAAATGTTAAGGAAAAGTATAAAAGCCAAGTGGCTGATTCTGAACATCTCTAATGTCAATATGAAAAGAATCTAAATACACTTGAGGTAAACTGATATTATTTTAGACTGTTCATATTGGAAAGAATAAGATAAACTCATTTATGATAGGTGGCACAATAGCATAAGCCATTTTCGGCAGTCCCTTGAAATGTGCCTAGAATGGATAACTAAGTGAGTTAGACGGCTGATCATGAACTACTTCACTATCTGTGTGTATGCAGAACATCATTCGTACTCCTCATGTGTATACAATGATACTTTTTAAAGTAATAAAGACTAACATGAAGCTGAAAAATTTTATTATTTAGAACACAATTTCTAATATTCTGAATTTGACTATGCCCACTATTGACATGTGATTTCAAACATTCCTCTTACAGAGAAAATTCTACTTTCAATCTCACTTCCTGATGTTGAATCTTTGGCCTCTGCCCCCTGCCTTCCCTCTCCAAGGAAAGAAACCCCGGCTCCCACTGCCCCCTTTCCATCACGTGTCCTCCTACCTCTTTCACAGACTTTGGCTTCCGTTCTTTCAGCTCTTCGTACTTCCATTTCCACAGCGACAAAGCTGACTCCAGTTGTTCTATTTCTTTTTCCAAAGCTGTGCGCATTCTAAATTATGTAAGAATTAAAAGGAAGCAAAGTAGACTTAAATTTCTAAAATTATTTTAGGGACGTATCCAGTTTCATTTTTTCAACTTTCCTAATTTTTGATGTAAAATATTTTCCAACTTATTGAAAATTGCAAATAATGAATAAGATTTGGTTTAGTTTATTATTCCATCAATTAACTTTACTGTAGATAAAATATATTTAATTAGGGTTTACAAGTATCAACTTTCTGTCCAGTTATCTTGTGTATGTCATTCATTTCTCTCGATTCCTCTACTTTGTATTATTTCTACACATAGGACAACTGCATGCTTCTAATTTAACATGGCTTGCATCCATTTTTGTATTGTGACTAGATACAAAGGACGAATCATTTGAGGTGACGGAGAATGCCAGGGAGGCCACTTACCAATTTAAAAAATTCCATCAATTGGGGATACAGGTATAAACATATTTTAAATTATTTTGTATTTTATTTCACTAGAGCAATTTTGGTGGGATCTTTATAAATAACTTAAACAATATAAAATTTAATTTCTCCACTTATAGAACTAGCACAGAATAGAATTAACATTTGGTCCTCTTATAATTGAACCACTGACTATTTCTTCTTTGCAAACATGTTAATTGGAGTGAGTCCTTGAAAAGAATTGTTTTGTATCTGGTTGTAATTTGTACAGGTAGACCTTTCTGACCGGGCTGCCCTGATCTGTGCCGTAGATTACTGTTTAATCTTTTCTTTCTATTTCTGTGGACAAAGTTGGTATCTTCATCTCTGGATTCTAGGCTTTAACAGCAGGATGTTAGCAGATGTGACAGAAGCAGAAGTTAGAAGAGAACTTGTGTGCTGGTCTCCAGCTGAATAAACCCTGATTATTTTACAACACTCAAATTTGGGATTGTTGGCTAAAGCCTTATCGTACTTCAGATTAACTAATGTGCACACACAAATCTATGTTAGAGGCGATAAATATCACTAGAAGATCTTAGAAACACATCCACAGAGCCAAAAAAAAAAATGCAGAATCAAAATTGAATGCCACATACATATTTATAAGAAATATGACTCTTCCTGGTAGCAATACTATGAAAATAATTTGAAACAGTGTTAGGCTATAAATACATTAGTTTAATCCAGTCAACTGGATAAGGAAGCTATTAAAAAGTTATGTAATTATATTTGCATGAATCATGCCATAAAGTTGAGAGAGGATATAAAAGAATTAGTTAGAGATTAGCTTAACCTCAAACGACTTAGATTTCAAAAAAAAAAAATGGCACAAAGTATCATTTATGTATCCTGATTTGGAATGCCTTATTACCATAGCAAATGTATTAAACAAAATTAACAAACATAAAGGTTTGACATGAAAGTCTAGGTTTTATGAACACTGCATATGAATGTCGATAGCTCTAGATTAAAAACCCAGCCAGAATTCCTCATAAACAAACCAACCTAACTGTTGACATCCAAGTTGCTTACCCTAATATAAATATTGTACTAAGTAGCTGTGTCTTGGATGTCAAGAATAGCATTAATATAGAAATAATAAGCAAATTAACAAAATATTAATATTTTTATTGAATTTAGAATGTATATGTACAAACTTTATACATTTAAATACACTGCATATCAAATATTTGAGTACTTTTTAAGCATATTAGAATATTTAAAAGATAGTCGGTAATAGTCAGACTTGTGAACTTAAGTTGAAAAGTATAATAAAATTGTGATAAGTTTCTAACTTCATTAGAATGTTTAAGAATAGCCATATTGATCATTTTAATTTATTAGATTTATCTGAGTAGTACTTGGGAATATTTTCTCAAAAATTGAAAGACAAAAAATGAATAGAATATGTTCAATTAGTAAAGAATTTTATTAAAGGTTTTGTTAACTGTATTTGTGTAATGATAAAATTTACTCCAAGATTAATTTTGACAAATATTTTATTTATAAATGGAATGATAAAAATATGCTTGGTAATTTTTAAAAAATTCAAAATAATACATGCTGAAAAATCAAATATCTAATTTAGAAACTCAAAATAAACTGAAATGTGGCCAGGAGCAGTGGTTTACACCTATAATTGTAGCACTCTGGGAGGCCGAGGCTGGCAGAATACCTGAGCTTCTGAGTTCGAAACTAGCTTGAGCAAGAGTGAGATTCCATCTCTAAAAATAGCTGGGTAGTCCCCAGCTACTCAGGAGAGTGAGGGAAGAGAATCACTTCAGCCCAAAAGTTTGAGGTTTCTGTGAGCTGTGATGCCAAGACCCTTCACCAAGGATGACAAAGTGAGACTCTGTCTTAAAAAATAAATAAGTTTTAAATAATATAAATGTTTCAAAAGTTCACATTAGTATAAAAATGATTTATGATTACTGGAGAATAAAAGAGGATCATTGAAAGGTCATTGAAATTACTTGGATAACTATTCTTTTACAGTTCTATAAGTAGTCCAAAAAGATCATTTTCAAGTTTATATTAAACTTTTAATTTAAGTTATATACAAAATAGATCAAACCTAAAGGTATAATTACATCTAGATTATATCTGGACATAGAATAATAGTCAAAACCAGCCCATGAAATAAAAATGATAAAATTTTGCCAAAGTAAATAAAATAATAATTGATTATGATTATATTTAAGTCAAATTTTAAATATTAAAAACAAAAAAATGAGACTAATTGGTAAGTTTTCAAAGGTAGGAATTTATAGATGTTTAAAAAAGTGATATATAGGAGTTAGAACATAATGTGTTTTTCTTGTGTAAAAAGTTGCAATTTGGTCAAGGGCATGAGAAATAGGCAATTCACAAAAACTTAATGACAACGCCATACTTGAATTTGGTTTTTTTTTTGGTTTGGCCCTAACAAAAACTTACATGGCTCCATGTAAGCAAACATTAAAAACATTGCACATCTAAATTTATGCAGCAGAGGGCACTTTCATAAATCCCTAATTTTCTGACCTAATCAATTTATTCTGTTTCAAAGAGATTTTCAAAATTAGTGAATTCTGTATTTAAGTTTATAACTGAAATATGTACTATTGACATGCCATTGGCTTGCAGGAAGGCAAAAGAAACCCTAATATTAGCATATATTGCTCATGTTATGCATATTTTCTTTATCTCTACATGATTATATAACATTTTAGAACTCATATTACTAAAATAGATAAAAATGGTAGGATCTAAAAGATAACCTGAGAACAAACAATATTTTTATGAAGAGATGTGATTGTATTTCCATGCAATTCTTTGATACCCTGTTAACTATCACTATCCCATAATAATAGGAAATTAATTCTGGATATCTAGACAAAAATATTACTCAAATATTTCTCAGAAATGAAAGGTCCTGAAACACTAATATCTAGGAATAAATATTAATCACTTTTGAACTGTGGAAAATTTCATTGAAAAATACTGTCATCATTACCTGAAAGGCCCTAGTAATGGCAACAGTCGTGTGCCAGACCCCTTTGCCTACTTGCCTACTTGCCCTGGCAATGGAAGCCCATTCCTCGTCTATGGGGAATGCATCCTCCTCTGCTGGCCTGTATCTTGCTCTCACTCTATAAACCTTTCTCTTCCTCAGTAAACTTTGTCCCATGCTTGCCTCAAAAAAAAAAAAAAAAAAAAAAGGTTTTGCCAAATCAAAATATTATATCCATTTTCGTGACAGTCCAAATCTATAAAATTTTTACAAATTTACTTTTAATAAGCAATGAATGTGTTGTTTGGAAATGCACCCCAAACTCTTCATAATTACATCTTTCAGCCCTAGGTATTCTTAGCTGCAAAGCCATATTTTGCTAATTTAATTTAAAAAGAGATGTATTTTTAAAATACTGCTAAACTGGCAATTTGCTTCACTTTCTCACTAGAATTTTAAATCTCATTATATTAAGAAAAAATCAACATTTAATAAAGCAAAGCTAAATAATTAGAGCATACAAATGTTCTTACATAAGAAATAAATTAAGGTAACATTGAAAGGGAAGATTGAGGCAAAGCTTAAAAAGGACACAAAGCAAACATATTGTAAAGGGTAAAGGAGCCATTTGTTGGAGAATTTGAAAACTGAATCTAAATGTTAAAATAGTTCATCAATAAATCATTAGGCCTATGTCCAATTCTCAGTGTATGAGAAGCTTTCATAAACTGGATGCCTTGTCATAAAGCGGAATAATATCCAGAAAGCAAATAAAATGATAAAGTTTAGGTTATTTGATTAAAAAAAAAAACTCTTCTAGTTAGAAATATGGTAAAAATAAGTCCCTGAGTTTCCTGAGCTGACTTCTGGGCCCTAGTCAAGAGAATGTTCCCACTAGATGGGAACATAGAAAAAACTGCATTCACATCCCGACTCCAGCCACCCACTTGCTGTGATTCCAGGAAGAGGAATTTAAAGATTAGCCAGACTTACAGTAATAGCATATCCTATATTCTTGGGAAACATTCTTCTGATATAGAAAAAAATAGTGCGATTTCCCCCTGGGGACTGCATGCAAATGTTGGCTCGTGGACTCATGCAGTGACTCACACGTCCAGGGGACAGTTTCCTTAAAGAGGAGAAAAGAGTAGCAAAGCTGAGTCAAAGGAGGCTCTTCCCTCTCCCTCTTCAGCCTGTCCATGGTTCAGATACCCAAGTTGCTGAGAATTGGAGAATTTCCTTACACTGATGATTGTTCGTGTATTCCAAGGAAGTATAAAATTGTGCATATATGCATGAGAGTGTGTAAGGACAGGACGTGCGTATCAGTAAAACTGACATTAAAACAGAGATGTTTACTTCCTATTCTAAGCTCGTCCTAACACCACATCAGCGAAACAGCACTGCCAGTGAGTTTGAGAGAAGTCTGTGACAACCAGAAAGCTACATAAGCTCCCAGAAATAAAAACACAGAGGTTAGTACTTGACTTTGACCTACAGATTTATGTAGCAGCCCATATAGCTTATGGCTATGAGGAGTGAGAGTTATAAGAAATACCTGTAGAGCTCAATAATGGAACACCTTAGTAAAAGAGCATGGAGAGAGATTTAGCTCTCCTAACAAGTATGAGAGCTCACGAGATGAGAGCACTGGTGAATTGGCAGCCTCTACACCTGTGATGTTGAGAGGCACGAGATCAGCCTTATATTAGGCTGGAGGAGAAGGCAGTCAGGAGCGTGCACTTTCTATCATGGACCAACTTACTCTGACTCTGTCTCCTGTCCCGCCTGCAGAACGCCAGCATGGCATCTCTGTGCTGAAGATTACCAAGCTTTGCTAAAGACTAAGATCTATCTGTTCTAAGGAGACTGCTTTACTCTCTCTAAGACTCTCTCTCTCTCCAGCTAACGTAGATAGCCCTCAGGCACCTAAGAGAAACTGTACCTGAGCAAGGTAACTTAGTGGTCCACGTCTGGAACCTACATAAGCCGGGCCCGAGACCTGGCCAGTCCTGGGTCCTGACAGATTTGCATAAAATGTATTGGTAATGTGTTTACCAGATTAAAAACTCAATTTTCTTTTCCATTAACATTTATTAACTCTGTTAGGAATTTATATGTGGTGGTAGAATAGTAAGTGTTATTCTGTACAGAGAATCTCACATTATGTCAACCTACTAACACTAACATGGCAAACAGAGACAAAGGATGTGAAGGAGGAGAGACTAGTGAGACGCTTCTGGCTGTCAGGAAATGAATGGCAAATGAACAGCTGATAGTATTCCTCCCCTTCTCAGTCCATTCAAACCAGGGAAGTTAAAACCACTATGTAGGTCTATTTATATAATCTATATTGTGTATATATCCTTATATACTCAGTTTTAGTTCCTTTTGTAATTTTCTTTAGAGATGGGATTGCTCTGCTGCCCAGGCCCGACTGCAATGGTAGGATCATAGCATCATGGCTGATTGCAGTCTGGATCTCCTGGGCTCAAGCCTGCCTTCTGCCTCGGCCTCCTCTCCAGTATGTGATAGCTGGGACTCTGGGAGCATAACCCAGGGGATGGGAAAGCTAATTATGTTCAGACTTTGGGACATTTTAAAGTGCATCATAAGCGGAACTCAAATGGAGAAAATATATATTGAGTAACTATATGACCATCCTCTTTCCACTATATTGTGTTTGTTTTTTATGAGAATTCTATAAAGGCCATGACAGATTGTAGGGCAATCTTTTACAAAGATAGTTCCCACGGTGACCTCATCCTGCACATCCGTGTTAGAAATTGATTGTGACACTCATCCATTGAGGGTGCCCTTCTCCCTTGAACTTGATCAGCCTTTGCCAATAAACGGTCAGAGTGTGCTCTGGACTTCTGAGGGACAAGCATTATGATAGGAGATATTCCACTCTTAAGATTTCTACCTGCAACCTAACCACTACTGTGAGGAAGCCAAGCAGCCCCCAGAACATGCCACAAAGAGGTGTCGAAACCGAGCTTGCAGATGAAATAAGATCAACAACCGCCAGATCCATGAGTGAGTGAGGCCTCCAATAATCCCAGCCCCCAACCCCCAGTACAGCTGCTTTGCAGCCATCCCAGCTGAAGCCACGTACAAGAGAGAAGCAGTCTCTGCAAAGCCGTGCTCAGGATTCATGAACAGAACCCATGGTAGACGTTGTGATTTTTAACAACCATTGTTTAAGAGCTGGTTATGAAATAATAGATAACTGGAACATAACATCACAACCTCTATTTTCACAAAGAGCCAATAGCCAGTACCACAGAGCGAGAAGTAAGAATGAAGGTGAATATAGAGGTCACTTAGACACAAGCCCAGGCCTCTTGCCTCTATACCAAATGGTCCACGTGTAAGACACTTCCTCACAAGTGATGATGTATCCGTTATTAATCCTAACATACTTATCTGCCATTATTGACTCATTGAAGTCCAAGAATAATATAAAAAGTAGGTAAAATACTGGATATCTCACCCTCGTACATTACAAATTCAAATACAACTACCGTGAATCTACCAGAAATGGTGAGAACATGGTTATGGGTGATGGGTGCCTGTAATCGCAGCTACTGGGGAGCCTGAGGCAAAAGGATCGCTTTGAGCCCAAGAATTTGAGATTGCTGTGAGCTGTGATGCCATGGCACTCAACCAAGGGCAACACAGTAAGACTATCTCAAAATAAACAAATAATAAAAAAAATGGTAAAACTAACAAGTTATAAATTACTTTTCAAAATTCAAAATGTGAACATAACTGATTTCTTTAATTCTTAAGACTTAATGACTAAACACAGGTAAAATGCATCAACTTATCAATCAACACTTTTAAGAGGTCTGAAACTCAGGTTTGGTTAAGGAGACGATGATTAGCACTCACTTTCTTTCCTTCCATAAGACTTTTTGGAATTGATCCAAATGCACCTGCAGAGCTGAAGTTTCAGTTCCTTCCTTTTCCAAGGGCAGATGTATTGGTTGCAGCCTCAGCTCAGGTTTCACTGCATAGTTCCCAGAACCGTCATTCTGGAATAAATCAACGCAATCTACACTGGGTTTCATGTCCTCGCTTAATTTTAATGCATCAATAACCACACTTTCTTCCTGAAAAAGAAAATAAAACAATTATTGTTAAATATTAAGTCTCTCAGGGGAAAACTCATGAAAAAAATACAATTCAAAAGAAAATAAGAATTATGATGATAGCACCAAATCCATTTTATAGAGTGTTACATGACAAAGCTGATTTTCATTCTCCTTCAAACTTATTTTCTTCTATGGTCTACCTTATTATATTAACATACATTTATCAAAAGGTCTGCTTTAACTTTTAGTTTGTTTTCTTTTTCTAATCACAGCTAAAAATAACCATGCCCAAATATATATATTTTATATATATATATATATATATATACTCATTTTTTTTTTTTTTTTTGGCCGGGGCTGGGTTTGAACCCACCACTCTGGCATATGGGGCCAGCACCTACACTTTTGAGAGCCACAAGTGCCACCAAGAATATTTTTAATAAATTGATGAATTCCTCCTTAAAGTTTCTTTTGTCACAACATACTTGAGAGTTTCACTGCAAAATCAATGTATGGTTTCTTAACATTTTTAGAAGACAAACTACAAAGATTTGCAGGACGGTCTTGAATATTTTTTTTTATTAAATCATTGCATTAAATCCATTAATGCAATCATGGGGTACAATGTGCTGGTTTTATATACAATTTGAACTATTTTCATCAAACTGGCTAACATAGCCTTCATGACATTTTCTTAGTTATTGTGTTAAGACATTTATATTCTACATTTAGTAAGTTTTTCATGTACTCTAGTAAGATGCACTGTAGGTGTGGGCCCACCCATTACCCTCCCTTTCCTCCCTCATAATTGCTAAGTCATGGAAGAAGCCCAAGTGCCCATGGGCTCTTGAATATTTGTACAAGCTTTTTTCTTATTTCATTTTAGTTCACTAGTCAAATCTCCAATAGAATTTTGTGAGACACTTTAATAAATATGGGCACCAATTACCAAAGCAGCACACTTCCTCCAAAATCTTACAATTCTGAAAGTTCAATAAACTCATGTTACTGATATTTGTCTATAATTTGTATTTTTCCTGAATCATGAGTTTTAAATGAAATAAGACCAAGTTCAAATAAAATCCCATTCAATAGTCAAGTTTACATAAAATTTCAATGATACTTCATTTTTAGAATTTTATTTTTTAACAGTATGCAGTTGTTGCATACTATTAAGTTGTCATCTCTTAACGCTCTCAAGAATTAGTATTGCAATTCTCTATACCATTTGAATAGCAATAAAATAAGACATTTGCTGTCCTCTATAGAAAACACTGTGATCCAACAAGCTTTATGTATACAATTATCCTTCTCATTATGCCTAGAGTTGGCCAAGAAACTGGCCAAAATAAAAAAAAGAAAGAAAACCTGCTTAAAGCTTCCTCAACAGGTTAATTCCCTCCCATTAGAAGGAATTTCCGATGTTATAAATATCTGCAATGTATAATCTGTTCTTGACACTAATGATGTAAAGATATTTAAGAATAAATCCCAAGATATTGAGAGTTTCTCAGCATAATACATGTAAAAATAACCCTTCATTTTCTTAAATACAGAGTCCAGTGACTTGTAATAATTATAAAAGTTTTGTGAACTCAGGGAACATATGTGAGCCATGTTCACTCATCCTCATCACTTCATTCAAATGTAAATCAAATTTTGAAAATTTTCCCAGAAAAGTACTAACAGACTGGGAAAGTTAATTGTCAAATTGAAAATTAAAAAAAAAAAAAAAAAAAAGAAAGAAAAGAAAAGAAAAAACCTAGGTGACTAAATGAGCAGAAGAAATCATGTTGTTACAATCTTTTTAGTTTTTTTATTTATAATGTAATCTATGCACAGTAATAATGACCTCAAATTCTATACGTGATAGGCTTAAAATTTTATGTGAATTGCAGTGGTACAAGATATTAACTAACACGTATTTAGAGATGGAATTAAGTAGAAAGAGTTAAGAATTTGAACTGACACTATGATAGAAGTCATATGAGTTCCTAACATTTTCCAAAGAATGTTCCCTGGGTTGTTAATAGTACTTACCAAGCAAAGAAAAAATATTTTAAAAAAAGAAAAAAAGAAGAACTGGTAATGTTCATCAGTGAGTAAGTACAAACGGATTGATTTAATAAAATTGTTAAAAAGTCTTTTTGTGTAGAATTCTCAGAAACTTCAAGATTCACAATACACCAGGAAATTCCCAGAGTGGATCCTGTGAAGCATTTCCTAAAGGTACCTGCACATGATACCCAGTCTACAAAGGGGTCATTGTGAGGTCAGAGCCCCAGACCTTGAGACTTTTTGGTCTCCTATATAGATCATTTATAAGTTTGATATAATTAAGGTAAATAGGAAAAAAAATCCAAATGTTTTCTTTACACATAAAATTCTGGGTAAATTTTTGCTATAAAAGCACTGATGCAGGTGAAATTGTGTCTTCTCCAAATTCCCTTCTTGAAGTTCTAACCCCTAGCACCTCAGAACGTGACTGGTAACGGAGACAGAGCCTTCCCAAGATGAGACTGAGTTAACTTGAGGCCACTGTGGTGGGAAGAGGAATTAGGACACAGACACGTATGTACGGAAACGACAGTGCCAGGGCCCAGGGAAAAGACCGTTACAATCCAAGGAAGAGGCCTTGGAAGAAACCAGCCCTGCAGACACCTTGATCCCGCAGTTCTAGCTTTAACAATTGTGAGAAAATAAATCTCTGCTGCTTAAGCCATGCAGACGGTGGCACTTTGAGGTGTCAGCCCTTATAGACTGACACGGCCACCACTGGGTATGGCTCTGTCCCCGTCATCCCCACCACCATACCCGTTCGTGGCATTCACAAACGCACCTTATCTCTGGGGTCCCCAGTGGATTTTCCCCCTTACCTCACTACTCGTGTTCTCCTTTGTAGGAAATCGTCTTTTTACCAAACACTGCCTGCTAGACTCACTCATTTGGGAACCAATTAGAAATTGGTCTCTGTGTTCAAAGGACTCTTCTGCAAAACCAGGAAGCCTCCGGCCCTGGGTAACTTTAGCTTCGAAAGCCTCCTTCCGAGGTGGCAAACGCTGCTGCTTTTTCAGTTCGCTCAGTTCCTTCATCGTCATCTCCAGTTTCAGCCGGAGTTGTCTTGCTTCCTCCCTGGCACTGTTCCTTTCCGCCCGGACCTTGCTCCATTTTTCTCTCCAGTCGGCCGTGCAGTCTGACCACCACCGCATGGTCTTTTCCATCTGAGCCGCCCTGGCTTTGGCCTCTTCTAGTTCCCGCAGGCGAAGCTCTGCACAGATGTCCCACTCGGTGCTGGAGGAGCAGGCACAGAAGTGGTGGGAGGCCTGAGACTGCAGCCGGTGAAGGGGGCAGCGGGGACGGCAGGTGTCCCTGGGGGACGAGGCAGTCGCCACCTTCTCCCAGTGCGGGTTAACTGCCGACTGCTGTGACTGAAAGATTTGTGTTTCCTCAATTAATCGATGAATGGAATCTAAATTCATATTTCTCTTTTGAAGGCCTAAGAAAAGATAGAAGATATAATTACTGGAATCTGAATTTCCCTTGCAATCATGAGAGCAAAACCTACATTGAAGAGGCAATGTTGATAAATGCATCTTTTCAATATTCTGTATTTTATTTTCCAGTGCAAATAAAAATATGGACAATTTTATGCACTTTAAATTATCCTCAAAGAAACAGAAATTTCTCATATTAAATTTTACCACACAAATCAAATAAAAACATAAAGATGCAATGGGAGATAGACTATGCCCTGAATAATTTATTTCAACAAATCCAATTCTATGCAGGTAATGCGCATGGGAACACCATCCACTACGAAACAAAAACCTGTAATGTTTGTTGTCCACTAACTGCACAACAGTTTTCTTGTTCACCCTGATTTGTTCGGGTGGATGCTGCATCTATTGATCTCTGGGAGAATAACCTGTTACCCCAGTCCCAGAGGCTGAGTCCTGATGAGTCTGCATCTTCAGAACGACTCCGCCTGACTATTCACTAGTCTCCAGGCAGGCAGGAGGCCTGTTTCTGGCTGAGGGGACGTGAGGGGAAGTGTTCTGGGAAGGCTTCTTTTTGTTTGAACACAGACATGGTTCTGAAAAAAGGAGCGTATAGCAGCATCTCCTAATGTTTAAAATGGCGAAACAGAAAGATGAAAGGAGCCTGGCTAAACTTCCACATGAAGAATGCATGCCTCTGATTCCTCGGCTATGTAAGAATGATTACTCATGTTTATTTAAGATATGATGGTTGAGTTTTCTGTTACTGGCAGTCAAAAGCCTATCTATCTGACAGATGAATTAATTGCCTACTATAATTAATTTTGTGATAAGCTCTAAAAATAAAATATGAGAAAAGATGGTCTTTACACTCAAAGATTTTATAGTCAAAACGATGGATAAGACAAGCACATATAAATTAAAGAATACATATGTACATAATAGCAAATAACTTTATCTGATCTTTTTCTTAGTACTCCTAATATTATGTGTCGGGTCAGACTCGGAGGGGCTGCTTGAGGTGACCTAAGGAGTATTGCTAAAGACCCCAAATTTACTATTTAGTAAGGATACTCTTTTTTTCTTTAAAATAATTGCTTGAAACATGCAGGTTAATTTTCAAATTAATACAGTTCCATGGTTGTATAAGAGTATCCATTTTTATCCTCAGACACAGTTTTCCGGTGTAAATATCTTAGATGATACATTATGTGCCTAATGTTAATTTCTCTCACTTTTTTCATTTGCTTTTATGAAGATACAGATCATAAACTGCCTCCTGACTCATTTATTTAATCAACTGAATGGGTTTCATGATACCAACTTATAAGTTAAGCCCTATTCATTGGGAAAAATAAGACTATGTAATATTGTTAAAAGACTAATATTAAAACTGTACAATTAAAAGGCTTTATTATATTATAATTAATTAATATTAATTTTGACTTGTGGAAAAATCATGTTACCAAGTGTTCTATAGATATGACAAAGCAATTCATTCCTTATTATAACATTTATTACAATAATATAGACTAACAGTTGTAATTATTTTTGTTAGCATTAGTATAGCATTGGTATATGTCTAATCATATTTGAATTAATACTGATCTGAAGTAATTGTTCCCTTCATTTACTGTAACTAAGAGGGTAAAAATAATATAATTGACTAAATTCCAAGACCAATATAAAAAAGAACAGAAGGAGCCCTTAATTAGGAACACACCATATATACATATATGTGTGTGTATGTATAAAATATATAAATAGATATGCAAACAAATGTACCCACATACATAGTCACTATTCGCTGATACTTATTTTGGTTGGAATTCCAAAATGGAAACAGAGAATTTAGCTCAGCATATTACACTTAAATTTATCCTTTCCAGTTTTCAAAATAAATAACTATCATAAAATTGTAATGTCTTTAAAATGTCTCATTAACTTTTATTTCACTAGTGTTTTGAAGACTCTATAATTGGATTCGGGTACATTGAGATCTTGCCTACCAATTAACTATGTATTTTTTTGTGTTTGAAGAAATAAAAATCAGTTGGGTTTATCATTCCATCCTTGAACTTGGATAGTATTTCCTGTTCTGAAAAGTTTTCTCAAGCAAGCGTAACTTTCTTGAAATTGCGATATTGACTATGCATACATATTTACTAGAGTATTCATTTTCCCTGTACATATGTGGGCCCTATTTGTGTCAGACAACCATTAAACATATCGCCAGTGGTTGTACCACAGGGCCATTGATACATGAGAAAATATTTTAGTTGTTGATTCTTGGTTTTTTATTGATTTTTGTATTGTAAAACCCTCATCCAATCACGCTACCATGATTCTTGAGAATATTTTTTAAGTAGTACATAACCAAATAAATAAAAGATGAAGGGTCTACAGTATATGTACAAGGTCAGACAATGAAGTTTGCAAACTCATTCAAGACAAAGTGCTACACACCTCACTGCTGAATGTCAGTATAGTCTCCTTCAAAGTACTCCCCTGGGGAATCAATTCACTGACACCAGTTCCTCCTCTGTCCTTCACCGCAATTTTGTAACTGTTTTTCTGGAATAGCCATCAAAGTTGTCACAGTGCAAGGTCTGACAAATTCACAAACTCATCTTAGAAAAAGTGCTTTAAAGGGTGGAATAGATGCTGGCTCGTAGCTTCTGAAGGGGAGTACTTCAAAGGTGACGATAGCCTTATTCAGCAATGAAGTACATAGCACTTTTTCTAGGATGAGTTAATTGTTCAACCTTGTGTAATATTACTTATTATTTATTCCAAAAGAAACAGTATGTGTAAGATGGTAGGCATCAGACTTCATGGGTTCAAGTTCTGACTCTGCCACATTTTAAACATATGAACTTGAATATTATACAAACTTCCTTTGACTCAAGATCCTTATTTATAAAAGGTGACAGAAGTTGTGTGTGTCTTGCTGAGCTCTTATGACTATTTAGTGGGGAAACCCCTGCAGATTGGCTAGCCTATGAGTCCAGGAGGTAACAATAAAGTTTTTCTTAGTGCTATACAAGTCATCAGCATATCACCTTAGACATCTATACTACTTAGTCTTATTCTGGGGTGGGGGTTGTTTCTTTGTTTGTTTGTTTGATTTTTGAGACAGTCTCCCTCTATTTCCCAGGTGTGAGTGCTGTGGCATCAGCCAAGCTCACAGCAACCTCAAACTCCTGGGTTCAAGTGATCCTCCTGGTTCAGTCTCTCTAGTAGCTGGGACTACAGCCAACAAAACACATGGCTAATGTTTTTCTATTTTAATAGACATGGGATCTCACTCTGGTCTCAAACTCCTGAGCTCAAGAGATCTGCTCCCCTTGACCTCCTAAAGTGCTGGCATTACCAGTTTGATTCATACCATCCAGCCCTGTGCTATATATTTTTTGCAGTTTATTTTCTCTCATTTGAAAGAGAAATAGTGCATTTAAAAAATAAGGAGACTATAAATAAAAACGAGATTTACAAAAGTGCTCTGAATTTCATGTAATAAAGGTACAGTCTCAATTTCTAAATAACATGAATATGAGTCAGTGGAATACTCAGTACTATTATTATCCCCACCTTAGTGATAAAGGGTGTAAGGCTCTGAGGTTTCCAGGAAAGTCACATTCAGGAGTCAACCAGTTTGGGAACCAACGAATATTTTTTCAGATTCATATGAGGGTACAATGATTAGGGTACACTGTTGGCATTTGTTAGGTGAAGTCCCAGTTGCATTTGAGACCTTCACCCAGGAAGTGTGCCGTCTACCCTTACACTGTGCCCACAGGAGAGCTCGCCAATCCCCCTTTCTCTTCCCTTGTCGTCTGAATTTAATTATGTTTTCCTCTCATACGGGTGTGTACTTGTTTATCTACTGGCTTCAGATCAGTACTGAGTACACGGGATACTTTCTTTTCCATTCTCGTGAGAACTAAGGAAAAGGTTCTTCAACTCTAGGTGAATGCAAAAGATGAAAAGTCTCTATCTTTTTATGGCTGAGTAGTGTTCCATGGTACTTGTAACTACAGTTTATTAATCCATTCAGGGGTTGATGGGCATTTGGTTGATAACAGATCTTGGCAATTATGAAGTGAGCTGCAATAAACATTGTAAATGTCTTTATGATAAAATGATTTTTCTCTCCTTCAGGGTAAAAACCTAATAATGGGATTGCAGGATCAAATGGAAAATCTATTTTTAGCTCTTTGAAGATTTTCCACACTTCTTTCCATAGAGGTTGTATTAGTTTGCAGTCCCACCAGCAGTGTAGAAGAGTTCCCTTCTCTCCACATCCACGCCAGCATCTGCAGCTTTGGGACTTTGTGATGTGGGCTGTTCTCATTGGGGTTAGGTGATGCCTCAGAGGGTTTTTGATTTGTATTTCTCTGATGATTAAGGACAATGAGCATTTTTTCATGTGTTTGTTGGCCATTCGTCTGTCTTCTTCAGAGAAGATTCTGGGGAATCAAGGAAACTTGAATCACAGTCATTGCTTCCTCAATCTGTTAGATTACTTCAGAAACATATTTGGGGTATTTCCATTTTGGATATTTTTCTTTTAAAATACCTCCTATTAAGTCACACAATTGGTCCACTGATGGTGACATCCTCCTTGGAGTTCATTCAGTCTCCTTATCATAGCTGAAAAGAACTGTGAGGTCTGGGGCCTGTTTGTCCCGCTGGGCTCCTCCTCTCTGTCATTCCAACTCCACATCCCATACTTCAGACTCCACAGTGTGCCCTTTCCTGCACGGCCTCACATCCACATTCTCTGTTGTGCAATCTGGCTGCTGGGCAGAGAACCCCTGCCCCTGCCACATGCTCACCTTCCCTGCCTTCTCATCCTCTGATGGAAGGTCATGCTTTCCTGCGAATGGCTCTGTGACCCAGCTCTTCAAGGCCCTTCCTCAGAGAGGATTACTGACACTCGGCCTCCTCCAGACATCACTTCTACCACCCTGGGATGTCCCTAATAATCATATACAACAAGTTAAGAAGCAGAGAGTGTATTGTGATCCAAAACATTCCTATTTACTTAGTGAAGTCTCTCCCGAGTGACATCTTATGCATTGTCTGAAGGATGAAGTGGAGCAGAAAGAAAAGCATTTTTGCTTTTCTCTGATAAAACAGAGTCTAAAAAGATTTTCATTTTATCGTTCGCAATCATTGCTTTCTCTTAACGTATAAGAAATGCATTGTAAATGAAATGTTCTTGGATTCTTTTTTCTAAGAGGCATAGGACCTTGTAACAAAAGCAATAAGCAATGAGAAAATACACTAATACAGATTTAAAACACAATGCTAAGAAATAATTGTTATTATAGTCAGGATTCCATAGACTCTGATTAAAAAAAGAAAAAAGGGAAGGATCAGTTTCAATATTCAAAAAAGAAAAATATCACATTCTATTATAAAATATGGCCCATCAGACATGCACAAATGATTAATATATAAACTTATGCTTTTTGTATGGGTCTGAGACAAACAATACTTTTAGAAAAGTTTTCCAAGAGAACATAGAATATGAAACGTGAAGACTAAAGTTGAGAGGAGACAAATGGACCCACGACAGTGAATGGCCAAATGGCATCACATGTTTATGGTTAAAGATTTGATCCTGGGTAAATATTATATTTTTAAAAATCCTTACACTGCTCATGGTTAAATTTTACATTTTTAAAGTCCTTACACAAGCCACAGGGATTCCACATTACAGTGAGGCAAATTATACGGACAGTTATGGTATATGTATGTGGGTGCAAGTGAATGATTTTGAAATTGTATAGACACAGAAAATAATTACACAAAGCAGGCAACTTCATATTATAAAACAAATGTGAACAAGTTGCCAATATTTAAACCTTACACATTTTACTTCTCAAAGTGTTTATTTTGGTATAAAATAAGTATAAACATAAACACTCTAAAACATGTATTTGTGTTTACCAAGAGTCATAATTAAACTATAAATCACTTGATTGGATCAGATAGGAATTATGTTCATTTTAAAACTTGGAGTTTATACATGTAGTAACCCTGTCCTATATCAGGAGATCCTCCACGGCTTCTCATCTCTTTAACCTCTTCACTAATTCTCATTATTCTTAAAGGAAGGCGTCACTTCTTCAAATCAATCTAATGCCTTTACTTTAGGGTAGGTTTTCAGAAAAATTATTTATGAATAAAATAGAAAAACAATATGTTTCTAAGATAATGCTCAATGATAAATTAACTCCATTGATTTTCAATGGTGAACTTATATTCTATAAATCACAATATATTATTATGAATAACTAAAAAGTATCTAAATAAATGTGGGGATATATCATGTCTACTTCTGGCTTAGAAATCTCAATATTCTGAAGATGCCACTTGTGCCCAAATCAAACTATGTATTCAATAATCCCAGTGAAAACCTCACAAGTTTACAGGAATGTTTTGGAAATTGACAAGTTGATTCTAACATTAATTTGGAAACGCCAATCGCCAAAGGAAAAAAGCTAAGAAAATCTTTTAAAACAAAGAGATATAGAAGAATTATATTGCTTGACATGAAAATAATTTTTAAAAAAACACAGTAATTAAGACAAGAAGTTATTGACACAAGGATAGACAGAATAATGGAAGAGAAAACAGAGACCAATCACAGGCCCACATCTCTGTGGAATTGATTTATGACAGTTCAGTACGGGAAATTATTTTTCTCTTTTTCAGTAAAAGTTCCTAATCAATCATGTATCCTTATGGAATCATACGGAACTTGCTTAAAAAATTCAGTCCAAAATTCAGCATTCACCTAAATTTATGAGGCAAAATAATAATGTTCTGGATTTTTAAAAATATTTTTATTAAATCATAGCTGTATACATTAATGTAATTATGGGATACAATGTGCTGGTTTTATATACAATTTGAAATACTTTCATCAAACTGGTTAACAAAGCCTTCACCACATTTTCTTAGTTATTGTGTTAATAGACCTGCCATTTGATCCTACAATTCCTCTACTAGGTATATCCAGAAGACCAAAAATCACATTATAACAAAGATATACATACCAGAATGTTTACTGCAGCCCAATTCATAGTTGCTAAGTCATGAAAGAAGCCCAAGTGTCCATCGACCCATAAATGGATCAATAAATTGTGGTATATGTACACCATGGAATATTATGCAGCCTTAAAGAAAGATGGAGACTTTACCACTTACATGTTTACATGGATGGAGCTAGAACATATTCCTCTTAGCAAAGTATCTCAAGAATGGAAGAAAAAGTATCCAATGTACTCAGTCTTACTATGAAACCAATTTATAGCTTTCATAAGATTATAGCCCAAGAAGAAGGGGAAAGGGTGAGGGAGGGGGGAGTAACTGGCAGGACCACACCTACATGCATCTTAAAAGGGTACATGTGAAATTTACTAGGTGTAGAATATAAATATCTTAACACAGGAAGTTTCTAGAATGCTAACAAGATTCTATCATTTGATCTAGGTAGTGGCTATATGGAGATATTATTTTTAAAAATTCATTGAATGGTATGTGTTTCAATTTATTCACTTTATGTGAAATGACCAACGCTGAATCTCATCATTTAAATAACCAGAAAAAAGCCATTTGCTAGACACTATCATACAAATACTACATCTATCCAGATTCTACCAGTCAAGAAACTTTCAGATTAAGCAGAAGAATCGACCTGATAAACAGAAGAGAATCACAACATAGTAATGTGAGCTTTCTCGGTGGTACAGATAGACCACAGTGGGACGCAAGGGGGAAAACATTCCTCTCCTTAGTGGCTGAGGAGAAGGTATTAAAGAATAAGAAGAACCTTTTACTAACACAATGGGGAATACAGCATAATAGCAAGGACTGAGTCCATGTACGGTGTTTCCCTGAAAATAAGACACTGTCTCATATTTATTTTTTCTCAAGAAGACACTATAGGGCTTATTTTCAGGGGATGTCTTCTCTCCAAACCAAAATGCATGGTCCATCACTAGGTCTTATTTTCGGGGTAGGGCTTATATTTAATAAATGCATATAAATCCTGCTAGGGTTTATTTTGGGGGTAGGTCTTATTTGGGGGGAAACATGGCAGTTCAAAGTCCACAACAAATTGCACATTGATCAGATTGAAAGAAGATGTGTTCCTCTGAAGGACAATACTTTGTACAAATTCAGGGAGCCTCAATTGATTGTGGTGAAGTAGGGTAGTTTATTCTGGAGATTTTCAATGGGCCTAAAGTTTTAATATTCCCAGTAAATTCAACGTTGAATTCCACTAATGTAAATGATGAAATTGTATATTCAGCATATAAAATTAATTTTATCTTTCCCCCCCTAATCATCTCTCTTTAATACAAGGGAACATACCATAAAATACTAGTTGATTCATGTTTTAATTATTCAACCACCCAAATTAAATTCTCTAGGATCTCTTTGTCTTAGGAAATTGATGATTCATTAAAACAATTATGATCAGATTATCGGAATATCATGATTAAATGTACCTCTTTTAATGGGAACAAGGCTTGTGCTTCAGCAAAGGAATGATTCATAAACACTTTAACAAGTACCAGGGCAGAATAGCCACTTCAGTCTTATACACACCCCTGTGATCATTTTCTTGATACACTCTCCATTCAGAATTATCTTTTCTGGGTTTATGAAAATGTTTAATTTTAAAAGGTAGCCAATAAGATTCAGATTCTCTGAGCCTGCTTTGAAATAATGAGCAATAACAATGCAAAGATAATTGGACATGGTGGGGAAAAAAAATCCAACTTCTTCTTCCGTCCTCTTTGAATATATTTCCATTTGCTTAGAACACATAAAAACAGACTTGAGATAATCACTTTGCTATTCAAATGCTAAAATGGAAAAAGAAAAAAAGTATAACATATTGTAGAAGAAGGCTAAATTCAAATATTGAGTTCTTCATGTTCATTTTGTTTATGAAAGCCAAATCTACTTTTAAATTTCTAACAATCTTTGGCAACATAAAAGATCTTACCTCAGAGTCCCAGGTGCCTCACTGAATTCTACTGCATAAAATCTGGAAAACAACCCCCTATTCAACTCCATGTTGTGCTTTAAGGTAGACTGTACTGTTCTGAGTAGAAAGAATTCTCAGACTAACATAACCATGTGAATCAAGTACTTTAGAAAAGTCATAATAAATTGGAACAAAAATAGAGAAAAACATACAACATTTTACAACAGCAATTTTCCTACTACTAATTCAAATGAAAGGTAACAACATTTGACGCTTTGGTCCAACGACCTTGGGACTTTTCTGGCTTGAATACAACTCACTGTTTTCTTCCTTCCATGATATAAAACAATAGAACCGGCAAAGCATGTTATGTTAATCAGAGCAGAAATTCGTTTGAAGACAAAAACAATTTATTTCCTGTTTTATCAGACATTAAGGCAGAAAAACTGATTCTTACCCTACTCAATGTTACTTTTAGCCATTATTATTGATTTTTAAATAGTCATTAGTTCTGTAAGATAAATTTTCCACAAGAATTTTTGTTCTCCTAAAAAGTAAAAAGGAAATAAAAAGACTACTACAGTGAAAAGGGACTTAATTGATTAAACCTGGGACCAGGTATGAGACCTTGGGGAAGTTAACCTTTCCAAGACGAAGTTTAAAACAAAGCTAGAATGCTTCTACCTGCTTCAACAGTTTGCTGTGAGAATACACGGCTATAACGTGTGTGTGTGTGTGTGTGTGTGTGTGTGTGTACGTATTATCCCAGGCCCCATGCAGTCATTCAGTAGGTGGTTACTATCATTTTATAATCCTTTTTACTCCATGAAATTCCCTTTCTATACATGATGAATTTATGGCTGAAATTAAAATACTGTATACTGAGTATAAAATCACTGTTCACACATTTCTTATTGCTAGTACCAAACCTTCAGGGAAGGTAGGGGATATCATCACGAGAATCAGCTCTTTGAACAATGTACTGTGTTTTGTACTTCTCCCTTGGACAGTAAAAAGTCTGCCACAGTGAGATTAGATAGCGAAGTCCTTAAAGATAAAGAATGAGATATGGGAATGTGAACCAAACCACTATTCCCACCTAAAGCTATGGCAGCAATGAAATGATAAATTGAAATAAACAACTCAGACTGATTTTTCCTTGGTTGCTGTCCAAATGGAACACGCATTTCACAGCCCATGGACACAGGGGCAGGTTGCCACAGGCCTCTGCTCTGCCCTGTCAGCGACTCTTGGCTAAGTACAGCCCTGCATTCACACTACTTCCTGACCAGTTTGTTTATTTTCCACTTGTGACCCCATGCTTTTGTTAATTACTTTATTCTATTTTTATGACACTGTATGGTAATTTTAATATTTATGTGTCTATATTAGTCTACACACCTCTTAGGGACAGAATTTGTCTCTTATTTTCATCTACGCAGTGGCGATAACCTATCAGACATTAAATTAATGAATCTAGAAAGAAGTAAAACTAATATTTCACTAAAACACAACTGCCATAATGCATAGGCCTGCAGTCATGTTTATCTCTGTCCCCTGAAACGTGACAAGTGAATCTTATTTCACCAATTTGAAATTCTTAGGCATGTTAGAGACAAAAATAGAACTGTTGTCTCTGTGTTGATATGTACAGGTGTCTGAGTGTGTGTGTGTAAATCAAAGAAATGAACGGAAGGCAAGAGAAGGATAACGTGAAAATGATCAGTTACTTGTAGCTTTTAGTAACTTGAAACCTTGGACTCAGCATACCACTCATTGCTGTCTTTGAAAATTTTTAGAAAATCAGAAGAAATCTTTAAAAGACAAAAAAAATTATATATTTTAATCTTCAATTTTCCTCTTAAAATAATATGATTTTATATAATGGGTTTTAGTTAATATCCAAATATAACTTCCATTGAATGCAGAATTAACCCACATTTCTGGTCCTATGATAATCCTGCTAGAGATAAAGTGTTAATTACCCAAATGTCTTCATCATTTCTTGATAAAACCAGCTTATTTCAATTTAAGTGGCTTATTTATTGAGACAAATGCTCTTAATGGAATAAATATTTCTGGCTAACAGTGTCCAATGCCTGTTACTAAGAGAAAAGTCTAGAGAAAAAGTGACTAATTGCCAAATGAAAATTCGCACAGCTAGAAAATTCCATCCTTTCATAAAAAAGGATTGAAAAATATTTTTCACTCCTTTCCTAGAAATGGAAATAGAGAAAGTTGTCCTTTAATTTCCTAAAAGAAAGCATGAATTTTGCTGCTTCAGGGAGTTGGGGAACCACTTCTCTTTGTAGGAAAGATTAATTTTTCTCTACTAATGAAAGGCACCACCATCCTTTCAGTTTGTATAACCCAGCAATTTCAATTTCCCTTACTAAATAGTCCTCGTAATTTTCTATATCTAATCATGACCAAGCCCCATTCATTTTAACTTCTAAAAAACTTTCATTTACTTTCACATTTCCCTATATCAGCCACTTAGTTCAAAGAGTAACATCTCAATCGTGGACAAGGGAAATAGATTTCCAGAAGCTTTCCCTTCCAATACTGTTCTCCACCCCATGACTTAGAGTGATTATTTTTTTGTGTGTTTAATTTGATTATTTCACATTTGCTGAAACCTCTTCAATTACATTTCCAATGTTCTTAGGGTTCTTAGGCTTAAGTCCAAACTCCCTATCACAGCTCCACCAGGTTCCTCCAGCCTTCTCTCCTCCAGCCTCCCCTCTGCTGGCCTCCCCCACCCTCCTCTCCCCTCCACCCTCTCTCCCCTTTCTTCCTGTCGTTCCTGCTCTTGCCCTCTCCTCTTTGCCCCTGTTCTCTCCGAGTTTCTCTGCCTGGATACCTGGATATCAGCTTCTCAGTCTAGCAGAGTATTCAGCCTTGAATGACCAAAACAATTCAACTTCCTTAGGGGTCAGTTATCCATTCCTATATGTTAATTCTTCACAAAGAATGTTTCTTCCACAGAAACTGTAGAAGTACAAACTTGAACTAAAACGTGTATGTTCACATTTTAAATAGAGAACTCACTAGGGTCTTGATTTCTTTTCTACTTTTTTGTATTTTGCCTCATGTTAATTTATTCAAAAACATTAACCTGTGAACTTAAATAAAATCTTAAGCCTTCCAGTTGACTGAATGGACCCCTTCTTGGCCAAGGCACCTCAGAAATATCCTACAGCTGAATAGCTGACCGTGGGATGAGAGGTTAGAGATGCCTGGCCATGCCCCTTCCCCACTGGTGTTTTCTTTTTTCTTTTATTTTTGTGGAAATAAGTTACAAAATCCTTAACAAGCTTAAGGCCATACAAGACACAGGTTAAACTGCATTTATAGTTCATCAGTTTACTTGACAGATCACCCGAGTCTGGGCATATGTTTTGTGGCTTGTCTATAATATAATAAGCAGATTTCCTTATCTTAACGAAAAAATCTTCCAGGCCTTTAGATAAGCTTCATTTCTTTAGTCAATTACAAATCAAAGAATCTCTAAATGCACCTGTCATCTGAACTCCCCAGCTTGGCGATTTCCTCCTGTTTCAGGCCAACCCAGTGTGAGCCTGCCTTGTGCTGATTTATGACTTTAGGAGTCATTTCTGTCTCCCTAAAATGTGTAAAACCAAATTGTCAACCAGTTGACCAGCAGGCCCAGTGGTTCAAGGCATCCTGGGCGTGGCTCTCCTGGTGATGGTCATGTATGTTCAGCTCAGAATAAACCTCTTTACATTGTTCTGAAGAACATAACTTCTGCTATAGAGGCATTTAATGCTAATCTATAGAAACTGTTCAAATTCACTATTATGGCTTTTTAAAATGCTTTTCCATACTAAAACTGAAACTGACTTGAAGGTTGTTTTCTAATGCTTAATAATGACCATATCCAGTAATCACATACAGCTACAATTTCGTAGTGTTTGCAATGACCAAGGACTTAAAAGGAAAATTCCCCTCAAGTAGATGGAAATTTAATTTTGTCATAAAATCCATTTTAAAAAATTTAACACCTTTCATAAAGTAGAATAAAAGCTACTTGATGTATTAACATAACATGGATTTTGTTAAATATATTTTCTCATTAAAATAAGGATCTTCTCAAGGGAAATAGGAAAAGCAGCTTTTCCTTTCTGTAAACCTAACCATGACGTAACATCTTTTGCAATCTCCTTATTTTTCAATAATGGAGTGTTTAACAATAAAAGATTAAGCACTGATCTGTAATAATAAAAATTTAACACTGCAAGTAGATTTGTTCTCGTACAGTGATTTCCCATTTGGTGCTGGCAAGTGAATCTTATGATTATTTCCAATACAGACAACTTAGAATGTCCCTGCGTTCAGTGGCTGAGTCATTTTCCCGTGTAAGTGAACATACCCAGTACAGTAACTCCTAACTCAGTCCAACATTTATCTTTTCCAGCTCCAGACATTACCTTTCTTGCTCCCCTTCCCTCCCTACCACAGGCTGCAGTGCTATTAACTTCGTGTAATCTCAAAAGAGTGTCACCTGCTAGCCTTGCTGTCTATCTTAACGTGCTCCCACCTTCCGGAAAGCCACCTTTCAATCTCTCCATGTCCCCATCTATCCTCCTCAAATACAGAGTTCTTTATTAAAGCCTCTCCTACCTTCCTAAATTGTTCTCTTTCTTAAAGTTTGCATTTTATCAAAAGAGAAAGAGCATTGTCCTTTTGGAAAGGCTTTATATAGCTTTATGCAATCTTCCTAAGTAAAACAAATTTTCAAAGCAGAACCTCTCTAAAAATCATTATCCCAAGGAACTCACCCTGTGGAGGGAAAAAAAAAATTTGCTAAATTTACAAAAACTTGAAGACAGTAAACTTCACTCAGAGATCATTCAAAAGTGATACAGAATAAGATACACAAGCATTAGGGATTCTATTTTCTAGATTGATAAGGAAGATTGGGGGAAGACTTTCCTGTATTTTTTTACTAATGATATTGTAGAATTTTTAAAAACGATGTCGGTGTTTTGTTGTTGTTGTATTTTTATTTTAATAATGTAGCAGCTACGTCTTATACATAGCCACATCTGAACAGGGCTTACATGCAAACAATTGATTATTTTATGAAAGTTTTTCAGTGAAGTTTACAATGAAAGTCTTATTTTTTTTTTAATTTTCCTGAGAGCAGTATTTATTTATTTATTTTTTAAGTTTATTGTTGGGGATTCATTGAGGGTATAAGAAACCAGATTTCACTGATTGCATTTGTAAGGTAAAGTCCCTCTTATAATTATGTCTTGTCCCCAAAAGGTGTGGCACACACCAAGACCCCACCCCGCTCCCTCTTTCTCTCTTTCTGCTAATCCCTTCTGCACTCCTCCTTCTTCCTCTCTCTGCTCACCCCCTCCCCTTGTCATTAATTGTCCTCATATCAAAATTGAGTACAAAGGAGTCACGCTTCTCCATTCTTGTGATGCTTTACTAAGAATAATGTGTTCCACTTCCATCCATGTTTATAAGTCTTTAATTAAAAAAATAAAGATAAGAACGAAACCTATCTGAAAAAATAAATTTTTATAAAACAACGGCTCGCTATTGCTTCCTAAATGTTTTGTTCTTTATGAGGTTTTACTGACGTTTTGTATTTCTTTAACTAACATCCCTTGTATAAAATGCAATGTATTCAAAGATTCACACTCTGAATCTACCTCTACATCTAAATTTGCTTAAAAAATCATTATACCAACAAAATTACACATAAATAAAAACAACCAGTGGTAAAATAGAGTAATTTAAGATTTTTAAAGTATTTACAGTTATTTCATTTGTCTTTATTTCTATGGTAACCCAGTTTAGAGTTTTAAGTTTACCAACTCCTGTGAGACCAAAGCATAATAAATGACACCTAAATCAGCAAATGCCTGCAAAGCAATGTGTTATAAACACCCACACGCACACAAGTAAGACGACGCCTACTCACTTCTGCAAGTTGCTAAAAGTGAATGAGTATAAATATTTTTTAGTTGTGAATCTTCAATTTATTCATGTGGTCATTCAAAAAATATTGATCAAATTTCTACTGTGTGTCAGGCATGTAATTCTAGATGTTGAAAAGAAACAATGCATAAATAAATTTAAATATCCGCCTTCATGGAGCTTACCTTCTGAGTACCGATGATAACTGACTTGCAGAAATTCAAGTATGCATTTCAACAAAAAAGCTTTCCAAAGATTCACTTGTAGCAAGTTATCTAAACGTTAATACTGTTTAATGGAGAAAAAATGGTGTTGTGAATGATTCAAAACAGGTTTTTAACATGTCGGAAAAACAGATAAAACAGAATTCCAAAAAAAAAATAAAAAGAAAAAAAGAACAGAATTCCATAAATTGTAACTTAAATCTTAGTTTTAGAGTTTAACATTCTTGTTTGATCCCCCAAATATATTTAATGCTCAACTTTTCTTCCCTTATGAGAAATAAAATAATTCTGGGATAAGAGTAAACTGAAGTTTCTTAACTCTCTCCAAATATTTCACAAGAAAGTCAGCTGCCTCCACCCACCCAGGACAGTGTGTCCAAAGCTGGATACTACAGGGGCTCATTTAAGCTCCTCAATACTCCCAATCACTGCATGTCAGATTTAGCCCTTTAATTACATGCCTTCATTAATGTAATTGTGGAGGATATTCTGAGAGTAAAATTATTAGTGAATATAAAAGTTTTCCAATTTCATAATTATGTTTTTTCTTAAAAGATACGTTTAAAATGTTTTGAAATCACAAGGCTTCCTATCTCTGAACAGGAGTAGCAAAAGTTCATGACATAAATGACAAAATACTAAGAAACGTGTGAAATTCATGTCCTATGCAAATAAAGTGACATTCATTTGTGTACTA
This sequence comes from Otolemur garnettii, assembly GCF_000181295.1. NCBI lineage: Eukaryota > Metazoa > Chordata > Mammalia > Primates > Galagidae > Otolemur > Otolemur garnettii. The sequence continues at coordinate 8,586,082 of NW_003852422.1, forward strand.
TGCACTGAAGATTTTAAACCATTTTCTACTTCTAAGGACCATTTTAATACTCAGAAAAGCTGAAATAAAAATGTGTAGAATAAGCAGAGAGAAAACACAATGGTATTATTCAAAACCAAATGCTCTTGGATTATGTAACAAAAATATTTGAAATTATCATCTCCCCACAAATTATCACAAAGGCAGCTAGTAACAAATGAATGTTTGGACAAAATGTTGACTTGTTTATGTCAGTTGCTAAAACTACATTTATAACATCCCTATATTTCTATGCAATTTTTCTAAGATAAAAATAATACCACATTTTTGTTCCAAATCTTTCAATTTAAGGTCGTATAAAACTTGATATTTGATTTGAAAAAACAAAATGTGATAGATATGTACAATATGTAAGCTATTTCTTATAATAATGAGATACAAAATGTTGGCTTCATTGGAAAACTTCATGTGTAAGACTTTGTAGCCTTGAGAAAGAAGAGACATAAAATCTTAGAAAACATAATTGTCAGCTTTTGATTTGAAAACAGTTGTTTAAATACTAGTATAACTTTTTCCTAGTTTGACTCCCTGCCCCCAACTTTTTCCATTTTAGCCAAAATGGATTATATTTAGTTTAGACGAAGAGTCCCCCAACTTGCAAGACATCTTTTTCTTGTAACAGTTTTTTTATTAAATCACAAGTGCCATCATCACACTAGCATTTTTTCCTGTATGGATGATAAGCACTGCTCTGATTACCTTTTCCTATTGACTCTCTTCTTTGACCCAACTTGGACCTCTCTCAATTGATTCTGTTTCCTTTTTTGCTATTGCTGGCCTGGATATTTCACGTCCACTCTGCCCTCCCTATTCTCTGCTCTACTATTAACAAATTGCTGTCACCTAGCATGCCATTCTCTCCAGCTGACTTGCTTAGAAACCTCCAATGCTAGGGCATTCCAACTATCTGCCTGCTCATATCTGCGCCTGAGCAGCTGATCATACTTAGAAAACAACACACCCTTTGCTCTCTGATCTTACTTCATATTTTTAACTATAAACCTCAAATGAACCATTAAAACTTCCAAGTCAACTTTCCCACATTTTTTCTGATCAATTTAGTACTCATTCTACTGAACAATTCCACATATTTTCTCTCTTCAAACATTTTTTAATCTTTAACTCTTCCATATCTGTTTATGAGCTTTTTTTGTATTTTCTATCTCACTTAGGAAAGTGAAATAATCCAAAGACAATTGCCACGCACTGGGCTACATGCCCATCAGTCTCCTGAGTCTCAGGCACTCTGTCTGCCCATGTTCACGAAACCAGACTTCTCATGGCTATCCTCCATCTAACCCTCTCCAACATGCTTGGGGATCAGGCTCCAATGATGGCATTATATTCAACCTTAGATCTCCATAAAAACAGAAAATTAATGATTTCTGCATTAGTAAATCTAATTCATTGATGGTCAGTTTCAGGTCTGAAATTCCTATTTTGCTTCACCAATCAGTAGCATTTTATGTGACTGTCCTTTTCATGGTTCCAGAATCACTCACACACTTGCCTTTTGAGAAACTCTTTTCCCAAGGCTGTCCTCCCACCTCACTGTTTGCTCTGTCTGTAGAGGTCCCAGCAATGAGCCTCCAGACCAGGGGGAAGCCCTCCAGGTGAACTTATCCATTAATTATGGATGCTTTTGCATCATTTAATTTTTTGGCATTTCCTCAAATTCTGTCTCTAGACATAGATGTTCCTTTAGCTCTGACCTCATGTATCCAGCTGCCCACTTAGCAGCACAACCTGGGTATGTAATTAGCATCTCAAATTTCACCCATTCAAAGCAGATTCTTTTGGACTCTCACATCTAAATCTGCTCCTCCACAGTCTTCCCTGTGTCAATAAATGAATACTTCATTCCTCCTGTTTCTCAGCCTAAATTTAGAGATAATCCTTGACTTCACTCTTTTTTCACACTGCACATAATTTTTGGAAACTCTGGCAGGTCTGGCAGGAAAGAGAAATGCAACATATCTGTAACATCAAAGACTCCATCTCTAGGACCCACTTCAAGCCGCCCTATCTCTTGATGGAATTGGCATTTTATTTGGTTTCCCTGCTTCTACCTTTACTGCACTTCAATTTATTCTCCACAACACACACTACATGATTCTTTGAAAACTCCACTGATATTACAGTATTTCTGTAATAGGATCACAACACCTGAATGGCTTCCCATCAGACTTAGAATAAAACAGTGGCTCTACACTATGAGATGCTTATGATAGACTACTTCTCCAAAAGCTTCCCTACAACCCAAGGTTCATGAACCTGAGGCTCCAACAGTTGAGGTAGGGGGAGGACTTTTTAAGGACAAGAATATCTTGAAGCTTACACTGTGTTAGTTTCACACCAAAACTGACTTTGCCTATGGCTCCCTGCCTCTCACTTCACTGCAGCTGCCAAACTTCTGGCTATTCCTTGAAGAGACAAAAACTCTTCTGACTCAAGACTTGAGCACTCATGATTTCCTATGCCTATAACTCTCTTACCCTAAAGATTCCTCATGGTTTTTTTTATTCCCTTAACCCTGAAAGAGAAGCATTCACCATCCACCGATTCTATCGAGAGAACACACATTCTCTCCTCTTAGTCTACATTTTCTTTGCTGTCTTCAAAGTCCTTATGACTCCATAGACCTGGGTTTTGTGGATTTACTACTTTACTGGCTAGAATGTGTGTTTGATGAAACCTAGGGGGGGTTATTTTTGTTCACTTCTGTATTTCCATTACAAGAATGGTGAGATACAGAAGACATCAACTGATGAATGAATAAATCTAAAACAAAACAAAGTGAACTCTTGAAACTATTCTTTTTTCTTCTCAAAGGCATTTGTTATAAGTTCCACTGAGTAAGTCAGATTCCTCTAGAGAAGATGACCTTGAAGATTAGATGCTGATAGACTTTAAATGGCTCTAACAACAATTTTCTGTGAGGTTAACTCTAATCAAACCATTTTAATTGCTATAAGGGACTTTATTCTTCCAAGTACTTTAATAATCTACAACAATGGTCATGGTGATTGTCTGTATCTACAAAAGACAAAGATTTATACTTACTTGGCTACAAATATTTTTGAAGTGTGGAAAATGGATGGAGGATTGAAGAGTAAAAAGCATGTGTATCCCCTTGAGGAGTCAAGAGAATCTGGGTTTTCAAAAGACTCAAAAGTTGGGAGGGGGAGGCTGCCTCCTGTATTGTATTATTTGAACTTCTGATGTGGTTTCTGATAAATATGCACACTGCCAGAATGTATTGTTTTTATTAATTTGAATAAAAACCTTACTTAATACTATGAAGGCAACCTGTAGCCACAAAGCAAACAAAGACAGCTTACCTCAAGTGAGGGTACTGAGTAAGCTCTAGAAGGAGAGCCATGGGTTCAGGAAAGCCTAGGTCCTGACTTTCCAGAAAACTCTGTCTAAAATATACCCCTCCCCTACTGCTACCTCTGTGAATACTGGGATTTCTCCCATCAATCTTCACTATCAGTTCAAATTTATTTTAGTTCCATTACAAAAATTTAAAAGCAAGCATGCAGAGATGCCTATAGCATCAACACCTTTGGAGTCCATTTCTAACACAAAGCAAATACAACAATCAGTATTTTCAACTGCCACAATCATAAATTCTATAACTTAAATTTTCTCACTAAATGACAAATGAAGAAGGCTGGACAATATTGGAAAATAGGATGGCAGTGACTCTAAGCAGGTGCTCAGACTCAAATCATTCCTGCCACTGACTTTACCCATAAGAAGATTCCCACAAAAGACCCAATCTCTTAGAAATCCCCTGGGATAATTCTAGCTCCTAGTTAGAAACAGATGACAAATAGAACCTTCCAGAATTATATGAAACATCGATGGATTATGTGGTACTTCCTTATCTTTCTCTCCTTTTCTGTGCTACCAAATGTTATCATCTCACTGAGCACTTAAAATTCTCACTCTATTTGAGGATCACATTTTCATTTCATCCAAAGATGAACAAACAGAAGATAAAAATCCATGAATATAAACTGGATAATAAGGCCTCTTGATCTCTCACAGACATCACAAATTCAACTTCTGACATAATGCCTTCTTCAATCCTAAATTCACCCTTAGTGAATAAGGGTGGGAAAGAAAGAGTGTATGAAAAGCTCTCAAAACTATTTCCAGATAAAAACTAACCTAACCTTGCTGCAGGTTCTTCACTTTTTAGTAAACATCTTACATTGTGTTCTACTTCTAAATGGTTAGAGCAGCTGAAAAACATGCTCTCCTGAGTCAGTGAATTACAAAATTCACTTTCCTTTTACAGATTTAAAAGGGACACCATGATAAGTTACATTTCTAAATGCTGCAAGGAATCCTTTTTATTTAATCCTAAGGACATCTCTGTCATATGCCACCCAAAAAATGTCTGTCAAAATTTCAATACTAAATATCTTTTTGTCTTTAGTACACATAACAGCAATTCTTCAGCAAATCATTAAATATAAATAAGTCTAGAATTGATATATATCAATTCATATATATTTTATATCATAATATTAATCACCTGCAAAGTTATGACTTCAATTAGGCCTTGAGCAACACCATCTTTGTTTGCTAGCTAACTTCTCCCAAAACGATACTGTTTTCCTTTTTACAATAGGTCCTCAGTTCACACTCAAATCACAATTGCACATCTACAGTGAGGCATCGAGGACTCGGAGCAGGTACAGTACAAAACGCCATATGGCCTATATCTGTTTAATTAAAATTAAACATTACAAAGTCAGGGACCAAGTCTTTGCATTTCATCTATACTCATCTGTTCAGCTATTCCTCCTGTAAAACGTAATGAAATGATAGTATCCTTCTACAGGACCAGTTAGTATGTTAATAAATGATAACATAGACACCATGATAGATAGAGATAGAGACATGTTGAAAAATTTATTGATATAAAAGATAGATCTTTCATTTCATTGAAAGCATTGAAAATAGAAAAGAAGTAAATGAAAGCATTGAAAATAGAAAAGTAAATGAAATTTGTTCCAGATTCTAGTCCTATTCTACTTCAAGAGGAAGTTCAATTGCGTGGTCAAAGGTCAGACCTATGAGAAGTGTTAGTAAATGGGTCTATTCTTCTTACTAGGAATGTTTGTATTCTACATTGCTTGGTCGCAACACAAATTTTACATATTCATTTCAATCATGGAAATATAACTTGTATGATGCTTTTCTTTGATAATATCTTAGTCTTTCTGTAGTTTTAAGAGGATGCAGTCACTAAGAATTCATTAACATCACATATCAAACAGAACAAAGGAAAGCCAATGTATTCCAATTATCATTTCCAGTCACCTCACAGATCTTATTTATAAGTAGTGTTCAATTTCATCAAAGAACTCAAAGTATGTCTTTTCTGAATATAAACTTCAAGAAAATAAAGAAGAGAGAAAAGTATGTGTTGAATATGAGAACAGAAAATTTAAATATAGAAAGGTCTTTTTATGTGGAGTTATCAATATCTTTTCTCTACCCCCAAAGGAAGTAAGGGACCACTGATACAACTCTGATCAGTTTGGATTTATAGAATATTGGGATTGATCTCTGTATTGCCATCTTCCTCCTTGAATCCTACTATTTCATTGCCCATTTCCAACCATTCTGTTTAAGTCCTGCCAGATTCATGTTCCTAAAATACCAGTGGGGCATACTGGAAATAGCTTTGGAAGCAAAAAGACATTGTTGGAAAATGTAGTTCTAGCACTTGTTACATCTGTGGTTTTAATAAATCACTGAATATTTCTGAACCTCAGATTCCTTTATGTGTAAAACAAAGATAACATGTAAAATGAGGTTCATTTTATTGCACAGCTATCCCAATTTTAGATATGAATAAATGTAAATCGTCTAGCACACAGGAAATGCTGTCATTGCTGGCAGAATGATGACAGTGACGGTGGTCATGATGAAAAGAGGCACAAATGTTCCATCTCCTCTCAGAAACTTGCAATTGCCCCCATTGTATGATATATAAGGACAGAATTACCATGTGAATTTTAAGATGTTCCACAAATAGGCCCTAACTGGAGAGACCAACATCTCTTATTCATGAAGGTGTATTTTTTTGCTCCAATCAGGTGAATTACTCACCATTATTCTGTTATATGCTAATTTATGCTTCAAATCTTTATGCCAGTTACTTCTACAAAGAAGAATATTCCTCTTTCTTTCAGCAACTGTCCAATTTTGTTGATTTTTCCAGAAAGCTCAGGAGGTTAAACCTCTTTATCAGAAGTTCTCGAATTCCTCGCACTAACATCCCCGCTAACAAGGGAATTTTGAAGGTCATGGCATTATGAAAGAATCCAGCTGACCTCATAAAATCAAATCAGAGATATGATACTTCTTCAAATAAAGGAAGTCTGAAATTATTTTTCAAGAATTAAAGTTATTATCTTTGTGATTCTAGTAATTATATGAAAGATTCATAAGTTATTTTGAGGCCACACGCATGTGAGGTCCAAGAGTGTATGTTCCATTGATTAGGTAATTACTGGATACTAGAATAATACATGAAGAATATAAAAGACAGGCACTAAAATGATCTGTTATTTCACAAGAATACATAACCTTTTGGAAAATAAAGCTCTTCTCATAAAGCATTTTTCTAAATCTATTCAAACAAGTCACACAAAACTTAAACAAATATTATATCACTAGTTCATCAATATTTCTTTCTAACTCAATGCTTGCATGAAAATATGGAAAAAGTTAGAATTCTAGACTATTTAAAGTATCTATAAGGATATTTAGTGATAGTAAAATGAATTACCAACAAAACATTTACTCAAAAGTTATAATACCCCTTGTCATACACACACAAAAAGATTAGCAAAGATGTATTCACATGATTTTTGAAAGCAGAAAAACTAGAATTGATACAAACAAAATATCAAGAAATAGTATATATTTCTATGTCATATATTATTTACGTATTTCTAATGATATCTTTTGCTTTAGGGATAACTTCCTTATATTTATATTTAGTAGACTTACCTGCTTGACATTCATTTGATAATTTCCCCTCCTTTATAACTTTCCTCTCCTTTGCAGAAAACATAAGCCAATGCTCCCCAGTGGTTTGTAGATTTTCTTTTTCAACCTTGTAATTTAATTCTATATAGTTAAATATCAATTTGCTTTGTATTATGTACAAAATTTTATTAGGGTGTTCGTGTCTCTATCTCCTCCACACAATGTGGGTACCTTCTGTAAAGCAGTCAGCAGGAGTGCTGTCTTTGCAGTATACTTTCCTGATAACAATGACAGGAATTCTCATGATGACTCAGAAGATGAAAGGACCCAAAGTGCATAAGGCATCCAGAGGAGGGTGTGCAGAACAATTTCACTTTTCTTTTCATTGTAAAAATGTAGATTAACCCAAACACAACGACTAAGCATATTCATTTGGAGCTACAAAACAAGGTTTTAATATCAATATATCCTATTACGGTATAAATTTAGAGTCGAAATTCTTACCTGAGTTTTGTTTAGTACACAGTTAGTTTTTTAAAGACAGGAAATGTGTGACAAGTTATCACCCACAGTGGGAAAAAAAATGGAAAGAGAAGGGAAGAAATCAAGTCCACTTTAAAAAGAAACTTCAAATCCGTCTGCTTCCAGACCTACAGTAGTTTCTCTCTGCATTTTGAAAGCAACTGTCTTTCTCTTTGCTCCGAGAACAACACATGCTCTATCCCAGCAGAAAAGTATAAAAATTAAATAGAAAACCGCAAGGTTATTAAACAGTCTTACCCTCGGGCTTGCTGGGCTGCTCTGCTCTCAGTTGCAGCCACATGTGTAAACACCAGAGTTTCCTGCACCCTCTTCTCAGCTGTACAGCTCTGGGGTCCTGGCCAACAGGATTATTCCAGCATTAGGGGCACTCAACACTAACTCAGAGAGGATTCCCATTGGTTGTGAAGTTTTATCAATATCATCACACCCTCTTTGGATCGCGAGTGAGCTATCATTTTTAACGTCCCTTGAGTATGATTCTCCAGAGCTTTCCATACAACCCACTTGAAACAATGTTATGTTCGATCAGTGAGAAGAAAGAACACACCACAATTGTACTTAGCATTTAACCCATAATAGTGTAACATCTAATAATAACAGAAAAAATTAAACAGCAAACAAATAAAAATAACTAGTAAAATACTGATCCATAAAATATTTAAAGACAAATTAGACTACAGATCACAGGAACAACAGAAAATATCATTTGTCCAATCTGATTTGTATTAAATTGCCACAGAAAAGAAAAAGAAATCACATTTAATAAAGTATTTGAGTACACATATCATGAAGCAAAAACTAAACGATGACACCCTTGATCTCAGGCACATTGCAGGACCTGGGAGCTGCGGTCTCCAGGGACGGGGAGAGCTCCATAGTCCCTTTCCCTTGGGAAAAAGAAAATGGATTTGCTTTCTGGTGACACGACTCAGCTGTCAGGAAATGTTCTGATGAAGGGATGGTGACAAATCACAGAAAAAGAGTTTCCCTGGTTGAAACTAACAGCACAAAATGCTCAAAAGAAAGAGAAGGGCGCAGGTAACACAATAAACAAACTTTTTGTAGGTAACACAAAAACAGCATTTGAAAGTTAGGGAGTGAATATCTTCAGAATATTTTATTCTGCATCTTTCTCTGATTTGGAGGATTATTCTTGGTTAAATAACGGTTTTATCATCTTTTAATATTTCAACTTAGCAACATTATTTCCTGATGCAATGGAAAATGTGACCATCCTCTGCTAACCTTTTTGAGGTAAACGTAAGGATGATTCTTCTCCTCTGTATTTGAATTTTCACCCTCTCTGAAATTTCCCCAGGAAATGTTGATTACCATAAATTCTTCAGCCAATTTTACCTACAACAATGAAACAATTCTTCCTCTTTCTCTCTCTCTCTTTCTTTCTATCTCTATCTCTTTTTCTGTCTTTTTTTCCTCTTTATCTCTCTCTCTCTTTCTTTCTTTAAGGTAGCAAAGGGTTTTTGTCCTTTGCTTTTTGAATATGTATTTCTTTTTAATTATTATGAGTACATATTAATTGTACATTTTTATCAGTGCATGTGATGTCTCCATACAGGCATACAGTGTGCAGTAATCAAATCATGGCAATTGGAATTTCTATCACTTTAGGCATTTAACATTTCTTTACATCAGGAGCATTACAATTCTATACTTTCGATTATTTTAACATACATCCCAACATATTTTTTCTTATAGCCATTGTATTGTGATATCACCTCTTGTTCATTCTAATATTTAACTATGTTTTGCACCCACTCTCTGTTTTATCCTCCCTCCTCAAGACCCGCCCCAGACTCTATTGTCTACTTCCATGTGATCAACTAATTTTCATAATTAGTTTCCACATATGAGTGAGATTATGCAACACATGACTTTCTGTTCTCAGTTTATTTCATTTAACATAATGTTATCCAGTTCAACCCATGTGGTTGCAAATGACAGGACTTTATTTTTTGTGGCTATATGATATTCCATTGTGTATTACATATTGCAATTTTTTATCCATTCATCTGTTGATGGACACTTAGATTGAACCCACATCTTGGCTATTATAAATAGTGCTACAATAAATACGGGAATGCAGATAATCTTTTCAATATACTGAATTTCCCTCCTTTGGATATATATCCAACAGTGGGATTGCTGGGTCATACGGTTGTTCTTTAGGGAACCTCCATACTGTTTTCCATAGTGGTTGGCCTGATGTGCATTCCCACCAATAGCTTATGAGAGCTGTCCTTTCCCACATCCTCTCCAGCATTCATTATTGCCTGCCTTTTTCATGAAAGCCATTTTATCTGGGGTGAGATGATAGCTCATTATAGTTTTGATTTGCATTTCTCTGATGACTAATGATGTTGAGCAATTTTTTCATATACCTATTGGCCATCTGTAGGTCTTCTTTTGAGAAATGTTTATTCAGATACTTTGCCCATTTGCTTAATTTTCTCTTGGTTGCCTGTGCTATAGTATTACTACTCAAGAAATCCTTGCCAAGACCAATGTCCTGAAGAGTTTTACCAATGTTTTCTTTTAGTAGTTTCATAGTTGCAGATCTTAGATTTCCATTTGATTAATCCATCAAATTAACCATCAAATTAAATGGTTAATCCATTAAATGGTTAATTTTGATTTGATTTTTGTATGTGGTAAGATAAAGGCCTTATTTCATTCTTCTCCATTTGGGTATTCAGTATTCCCAGCATCATTCATTGAATAGACTATACTTTCTTCTCTGTGTGTTCATTGTCAAAAATAAGTTCACTATGCATGTGTGGATTTATTTCCGGGTTCTCTTCTGTTCCATTGGTCTATGTGTCTATTTCTACACCAGTACCATGCTCTTTGGTTTACAATAGCTCTGCAGTATAATTTGAAGTTGGGTAATGTGATTCCTCCAGTTTAGTCTTTTTGCTCTGGATGGTTAAGTTTATTACTAGGTATTTTATAGTATTTGTTGTGATTGCAAATGGGGTTATTTTTGGTTTCTATTTCAGCTTGTTTACTGTTGGCATATAGAAATGCTACTGAATTTTGCATAAGTTTGTATCCTACAATTTACTACATTTATATATCAATTCTAGTGGTTTCTGGGTGACGTTTATAGGTTTCTCTCTATATAAGATTATATCATCAAAAAACAAAAATAATTTTACTTCCTCCTTTCCAATTTGGATGCCCTTTATTTCTTTCTCCTGCTGATTTCTCTAGCTAGAATTTCCAGTACTATGTTAAATAACAGTGGTGAAAGTATCTTGTTCTAGATATTAAGAAAAAGGCTTTCAGTTTTTCCACATTTATCATATTATGATACCAGTTATGGGCTTGTGATAAATGGCTTTTATTGTGCTAAGTTCCTTCCATATCAGTGTTTTTAGAGATTTTATCATGAAAGGATTTAATTTTTTGAATGCTTTTTCAGCATCAATTGAAATGATCATATGGTTTTTGTTTTTCATTCTATTGATATGATGTATCACATCAGTTGATTTTTTTTTTTTTTTT